>NC_071101.1:37405000-37672500 GCF_024256425.1 Clarias gariepinus | reverse complement strand
TTAGTCCAAATCAAATTTTTTTGCTATAGTTTAGATCGGTCTAACTCTATACAGTGCTCAAAACGCTGTAAATCATGTTTATGTAGTGAACAAATTCTTACATACAATTACAATGCATAAGGTGGGATTTGTTGAAAAACAAGAAAACATGGGAAGTACATCATCATCAACATCATCATCTTATTTAAAAATAACTAAAGTTATACTGATGCTGAAAATTATTTTTTAATCCCACCTTCCTCTCAAGGATTCCAACCAATCGTAAATATCACTGAATTATTTAAACCAATCAAAACACAGTTTTTTAAAGCTAATTAACATAAAAAATAAAATAAAAAACAGAGTGCTTCTAAAAACAGCCAATTTATAAATATAATGTGACTCTTCTATCTACAAGAAAGAAAAAGAAAAATTGTAAGGCCAGTACAAGAAGACATTTAATTCAATAAAAAGTTCAAATTAGATCAGGTTTTTGTTCTTATATTTGTTGTATATTAATCTTTTGATGATCGTCATTATCTTACTGTATGATATTTTTACATAAAAAAAATTTAAACATATATTAAAACATATTTAAAACCTAAATTTGCCACACCTGGAATGGGAAAATAAAGTGACGTTGATTTACATCATGTTTTGTAGTAAAAAACAGTCACAGCGTATCTCTCGGTTATTGCAGACTTATTTGCCTGATTCCACAGCTTTAAGTTCTCTTCTGTTTTGACTTTTGCTGTAATTTTTGCTTTGTTGCTGCAGCACCTCAGTTTACCCCTTGGTTATGCCTCTAGTGTGTATAACGCCCTAGGCAGAATCCCTTTCAGTGAACGGCAAAACTTTGCATTATGACATGAAACATGTTATGAAAGTTAACAAACATAAGTGTTATACCTGCCTATTTACCGCATACTATTATAAAGAGATAACAGCTACATACCTTTATCTTTTTTTCTCATTAAAATTTTTTCCCAAAGAGTGACCCTAATGGCTTTGACCGTTTTTCTTTTTTTAACAAGCATCAGAACATTACACACTCCCAAGAGTCAAGACTAAACCATTTCCTTTCTGGGGTGTCTTAACTGGTTATATATTATTCTAAATTATATAGAATAATAGTATGGTATATATTCATAACACTATGAATGCATTTCGTAGTAGATTTTTACATAAAGATTACATAAAGCTGTATAAAGTTAGATGTGTGGTTTTTTCCTGCTCCCTCGCAATGACCTGAGGTGATGACCACAAGCTTGGGATTTAAGCACAGAACCCTGTAGTTAACATAGATGATTTTCTATAGCGGAAAAAGTGGAAATATAAAGAGAACACAGGACTGTCCTCCACCTCCATGGTTTATTATTCTCACCTTTTAGTTACATAGTACCAGTAAGAATGGAAAATTATTTTTACTCCTGTTAATTGGTCGCTAACTGTTGCTCGTCAGGCCTGCCAGTCTCACCATCATAACAACACTCCCTCTCATGTGATATTGCTTAATC
Organism: Clarias gariepinus; assembly: GCF_024256425.1. Lineage (NCBI taxonomy): Eukaryota > Metazoa > Chordata > Actinopteri > Siluriformes > Clariidae > Clarias > Clarias gariepinus. The sequence goes on along the minus strand of NC_071101.1, from coordinate 37,671,004 downwards.
ATAATGCCATTATTGCAATTAATTCTACCAACCTTTATTAACCTTTATTATTTAAATAATAATAATTATGCTCCTTCAAACTTTCTCTCTCTTTCTCTCTCTCTCTCTCTCTCTCTGTGATGTTTCAAATTAAGTCTAAGATAATGACCGTGTGTGTGTGTGTGTGTGTGTGGTCATTAGGCTTGAATCACACTCATACAATTCACCTTGTGTAATTAAACGCTGCTATAAATACAGACTAAAATACACAGCATGATCTGATATGATGTCATTAATTAAAAGAAAGCACTAACGAGTTGCCAGCACTGAGGTCACACCAGGTTGACATCTCGCCTAATTATGCATGAAATTTATATCTCCAGTAATATATTTACCTCAACTCATATATCACCCACATGGCTGGCTGAAGCAGAAAACGTCTCAGAGCACCACGTGCCTGATTAATACTGTGGCTGAATTTTAATCATATTCACGCGTACATTATACTTCCCTTGTGCACAGTAATGGTAGGATTTACACATGGTCAAAGTGACAGAGATGAGTCACTGAATGCACATGCCAAAGACAGGTACTACTGCATGTTAATATTTTAAATGGTGTGTGTGTTACCTGTAAGGACCTCTGGCGTGGCAGAGTGAGGAACAGTGGCAGCGTCCTGAGGGATCGAGCTCATGTCTGGTTCCGGAGTGCTGCTGGGAGGAGAGATGGCCAGAGGAGTCATCGCCAACCGGGACTTCAGCTACACACACAAATACATATACACACACAACACATCATTATGATCACTATATATAAAAAGTTGACTAAAAAAAAACAAAAAAATTTTGGGCAAGTTCTTGTCCTGGTTGTCTAACTAAATATTTAGTTGGAAATGAATATACATATTATATATACTGTATATTCTTCTTGTACAGTTTTTTGTATTCAGGTCAAATAATATTTATGAAAAAGGATTAAGCAGAGGGATAATGCTTCAACACCTCAATCCACGATCACTTTGTATACAAAGCACATTGCGATTATAATACAGCTTAGAAATTCTCAAAATCAGGGTTTCTGAACTCTTTTACAAACTTATGTGACCATAGATATATATTAAGTTGTTCGAACCTTATACCCAGCATATCTGTACTACGATGATCAAAAACTATTGCTGCCATAACTATATAGAAAATATTTAGAATTAAAACATAAATATGTTTTGAATTGCATCTAAACCAACACTATTGCAGATATTAAATTGCATATTTACACAGATACAAAAAACAAACGCAGGATGACGTATCCACTGGGACGAAACTGTAGCAGGTGGACTTATAGCATTTTGCTAGATCATCCAAAACTGATATACTGTACACTGAAATAACCCCAACGATTTTGTAAAAAAACAAAGTGTGCATTTTTTTTTTGGCTTGTGCCTCAAAGAAAGCTCACTCAAAATATTTTATAACAACATGGTTCTATTGAAAAATAAAAAAATTAAAAAATATATTCTTAAAGTTGCCAACTGTCATGATCCTCCACTTTAAACATTTGTGTTGACATTGTGTTGATTATGAGATGCTTGGATCACGTCCTCTTCCATGCTATGCTGTGTCTGACCTGTGCTCTGTTCAAGATATACCCTGTCCTGCCCGAGCCATAAGGTGTCCCAGCTAGGCCATGTAGTATCCCTGCTTAGCTGTGCATTCTGGTGCCGGGGACACTCCACACCCCCCACTGGCTGGCTTTGAGAACAGTATGCTCAGCTTCAGGGACACATTGCTGTTACCACCACCTGGCTTCAGGGGCACCTTGTAGTCACCTGCACCTTGTTTAATTGATTTAGTTGGTTCCCTTGTCCCGCGTCTGTTCTGTCTATTATGTTTGGTTAGAATATGGAATCTGTATGGTATTTAAGCGATGAAACATGACATGGTGGCAAACTAATCAGCAATATATCGGTTCTCACGTATTAAGAATGTAACACAGTGTTTAGATTCTTCTGTTGCTGACATGCCTGCGCGCAAACACACACACACACCTACACAACACAGAGGTCTGTACCTCTTCTTTCCTTTCTTTTGACTCAAAAAAGATCTGCAGCAAGAGTATGAGGCTTGCAGACACATAGCTAAAAATAACTCTCACTACAGCAGCAGACTGCAGATACATCAGTCACTGTGAAACTACACACACACACACACACACACACATCTCCCTTTCTTTCAATCTGGAGTGGGAATCACAAATGTGTCTGGATATTACCATAAAACAGGAAAATGGGTCACAAATATACATTATGACCCACATAAAAAACTGACTCACATGCTTACAAATGAATTATAGCTACTCAGCACACACACACACACACACACACTGATATACACTGATGCTGACCTTGAATCCAGGCTTCCTCCCTCTCTTCTTAGGCACTTTGATGGGAGGGAGGGATTCTGGGTAACGACTCTGATACTCCGGATGCCTTTTGAGCGGTGGACGTCCCCTCTTGCGACCCGGAACCTTTCCAGATGGGGGTGGAAGAAAGGAGGGGCTTATTGCCCCAGGTGACTGCATGTCTCCACCCCCTGTCTGTCCAGATGCAGTAGGAATACTCATCAGACCTGGAACCAAGTGAGAAAGAGAGAGAGAGAGGGAGAGATTCAGAGAGGAGGGGACACGTGGACACAAGCACACAAGTCAAGCAATATCCATCATGTTAACGAGCCAGCAAGGACAACAGATGACGTTCATGAGGCAGATAATGACGTGTAGGTAAGGAAATAAAAATAAAGGCTATACGCTGTAAGAGCGAGATAAACAAAATAGATGTTGAACATGATAACAACATGGTGTACTGTTACAGGAAAATAATCAACAACACTGTGGTGTACCCTAGCCTAACACGAAGAACTACCTTATTTGTCTACATGTCATTTTTTTTTTACCTTTACAGCTGTTTCACAATATAGCAGCTATAACACTTAATCCATGACCCTTCTCCTTTTTCTCTCTTCAAGTGAATAACCTTAAATAATGCTATTTCTAAGAAACCAAAGGGTTCAAATGTAACCACAAAGATGATGATGGTGCAGTCGCTGGCACTGAAGAATCCTTCCAGCCTATGAAAAATTCCACATATTACTATAAAAACTGTATTAGATAAAAAGGAGCATTTATATAAATCTTGAAGTTGGCACTAGTGTCAGCACTGTGGTGCTCAACCTTCTGACCAATCAGAATCGAGAATTTAGAAGTGTTGAGGTAAAGGCTCTCACCACAAACAACATAAAGACAGGAACTAAAGTTATTAGCCCTGGACTCTGCCTTTATGTAGAAAATAATGTATTCAATGATGTATCATGATTTTTGTGTGTGCCGCCAATTCATGTATCGCCACACAAAATCGTGAACTAGGTATCGTGATGATATCGCATCAGGTGATCGCTGGTCATTCCAATCACAACTGTTATGCGCCTTAAAATTTCATCACTGCATCTGATAACTACTGAACCTAATCTATGTCTTCAAACAGGAAGAACATTAGCAATGTTCATTACATCACAACAGTGCTCATATGAGAATATATATATTAAAGTATCTGGGAGGAAATGTAACGTGAGGACATATGAGGACAGTTGAGTCTCGTCAGGTTATTAAAAAATATATAATAATAGTACAAAAATGTAATCATGCTGCAAAAACTGTGCAGTTTGTTAAAGAAATGACCGATGACCCAGATTCTAAAGGAAGCCCTAAACCACAGTCTCTTAACAGTCAGCTCACTGCTTGGTAGGAATGCAGATACACAGCAATGTCTTAACCACCTAAAACCTAAGAATAACAGCGTGACCAATAACACTGTAACCTGTAGCACCATTAATTAACACTGGCACCTTAACACCTTAAAAACAAAACACTAAGTCGAGTCAAAGAAGGGAACAAAACAGTCATGAGGATTCTTTATCTTGCTCCCTGTATACCTTCTGTTCAGCATATTATACACCTGACACTGCTAGTTTGCCAGTACTGTGGTGAAAGTAGAAATACTACGTAGTCTAGAAGCCACATGAAGCATCTCTCTCTCTCTCTCTCTCTCTCCCTCTCTCTTATCCCCTCCCCCACCCCTCGATTTTTTCCACCCCTCCCCCTCCAGCTGCGGTGTCTGGCCTTCTCCGAATCCCTGATGGACGGCTTCCCTCTTCTCCTGCTCCTCTCTCTCTCTCTCTCTTTCCCTCTCTCTCCATCACTCTCAACTAGGTGCTCTTCATACAGGAAACTCAAAAAGTGCCAAGAATATAAAGGAAGTAAAACTGCTGCTTTTTTCACTTTATAAACAAATAAGAAATGTTTTCCTGTGTGCACATTTAGGTTCCTGCAGGCGAGTTGATGGACCACAACATACTCGCATGCACATTTCAGTTTACTTACTAAAAATGGTGGTTTCTAGTGTTTTTGAAGTATAGACTACTTTAGAGCATATAATCAGGACAGCATGCCTTATTTTTTTTCTATAATAGAAATAATAATAATCATAATCATAATAATAATAATAAATACTGCTGTTTCGGTAGGAAGATTAATTTTAATAAAGTGTTTTTTAAAAACGCTCTCGTTTTAACATATAAAAATATACCAGTTTTATTCTTACAAATAAAGAAAGAAAATCTATTATTTTGGAAATATTACACATAATAGTGTCAAATTCCATTCCTCCTAAAAAAAAAAAGCACTAATAATACTAATAATACCAATAATGATGATGTGTATTACCAAATGTCCAAGCCGTTTAATAAATAAACTGTAAATATATCATGCGTTGGATGAAAAGTCTACATGGAACTCAATTTATCCCAAAAGAAAAAAATAAATAAATACATCCTATGCATGCTCAGCATTAAAGAAGAGTGCCTTAAACTGCTGAAATGACGTCCATAAGACAGGATGCGATCAGAGAGAAGTTTGAGAACACCTGTGCGGCTTGTCTACTTTACCTGTCCTCGGTTTGTCCCACTCCATCTCACTGGTTCTTATTAATATATTATTATTTCTGTAATCCCGATGCAGGTTGAATAATCCACAGTTTTCGTTCAGATGCGAGAGAGAGAGAGAGAGAGAGAGAGAGAGCAGCGTGACGCGTCTTCCTTCCTTCCTCCTCTCTAAAAAAAAATAAAATGATATTTTTAGATGCACATACCAGGCCGACGGCGTTAAATCGCAGTCCTATCCACAAAAACACAAACACGTCGTTCCGTCGCTCTTTCGCCTCCGCGTCCCTCGTCGAGCGGCCTCGGTAAAGTGCGCGCTCCCGACCGCTCAGGTTCCGACGATACCGCTGGCTTAGGCGCTGCTGCCGCTGCGCGCTCCCGCGCACCGAGCTCCCGAAATCGCTCCTCGTGTCTTTGGTGCGCGCTCCCGTTCGAAGAGCTCCCGAAATCGCTCCTCGTGATTCTCAGGCGCGCTCATGTCTAGCGAAATCGCTGCTCGTGATTCTGGTGCGCGCTCCCGACTCCGCCGCCGCCGCCGCCGCCGCCACGCGCTACAAACTACTCTTCCTTTTTTGGTCGTCATGGCAACTAGGCTCCTAACATCCTTCCACTGCTGCGAAGCCAGACTCTACAACATCCAATGCGCAAACCAATCTCCAAATATAAAGCAAAAACACAAACCTATGGGAATAAACAGTGAACAGAAGATGTTTAGGTTTAAGCTTGTTTTTATTGGAGTCTAAACTGGAGACTGGAATTATCTGATGGAAGCATCCAGAATTTCTTGGAAGTGTGCAAACCTGGTATAGACTCCAGGGATGCTTTATTTCATTGACACTGAAATCTGACAGAAATTATGGATGGATAGGAATAAACCGATTAATTGAATAAAATATAGACATCAATGTGTAGCTCTGCGGATTTCTATAATTACTTATTAATGGTCTCCAGTCGAGCGTTCTCAATAATCTTATTAATTAAGCACTAATTTCTCATTTCCACATTGCAGAGCTTTGATAGAATAATCCTCATTTATGTACTTTTACATTTTTGGCGAACGCCATTATCCATTTATCTTCTTGTGCTTCTGAGCAGTTTAGGTTTACAGGCCCAACAGTGGCATCTTGGTGGTGCTGAAGTATGAATCTATGACCCTCTCCAACACATTAACCACTGATCTATATATATACACACACACACACACACACACGCACACACACAACACAGCCAAAACTATATGAACACCTAACCATCACAATTGGAGTAAGAAAGTTGGAAACATATAATTCTATAGAATATCTTTGTTTGCTGTAGCTGTAGCTGTTTCACTCTAACTGTTCCAGGATGTTGATGCCCTTATGCACAAAGTCAGCTCCATGAAGACATGGTGTGTCAAGATTGGAGTGGAAGAGCCCTGACTGAACTCAACCCCACAGAATAGCTTTGGGACAAAATATAACAGGAGCTTCCTCGACATCTCGGCATCAGGACCTGACCTCATTAACGTTCTTGTAGCTGAACTGAATGAACACAAATCTCCACAGCCATGCACCAAAATGTAGATGTTATAACAGCAAAAAAAAAGGACTAAGCAGTAAAAGGTTAGAAACGTGAACACAAGCTAAAACCTGAATAAACTGCCCTTAAGTCATTCTGAACTATTCCCCAGATTAATTACACACACTGGAGAACAGCTGCCTGTAAATACCAACATGGCAGCATGTCCAATAAGGCGTATTTGCTTTAGTAAGCTCGGGCACTAAAACCTCGCCTGTTCCCCGTCAAGCAGATTTTTTAAATCCTCAGTTATTAAAGCAGATGCTCATTAATAAATTGATGGCCAAAATTCACAATTCACAATGCCCAAGAATGTTTTCATAATAATGCTTTAAATAACAAAGGGTCATTTACTATACAGAGAGAGAGAGAGAGAGAGAGTAAAAGACCAGCTGTCCTTGGCATGGTAAAGTCATGGTAATTAGCAGCATTCCAAATTTGTCTTCCTAAAGAAAATATTTTCACTGAATAAATTAGCAAGCTGTTGAGCTCTCCAAAGAAAAAAAATACTGAAATGTAGGCTACTATAAGGACAGATGAATGTGAATCCTGCCTTCTTCTTAATTTATTTGAAATTTAAGTGAAGTTACATAATGAGTGTGAAACAGTACGGTAAAACGATGTATCGTTGGAACTAAATTGCATTTTCCTAACTGGTGTAGACCAAAGCATTCCAAGCAACACAGATCATCACAACTACCAGCCTGTAGATCAGTGTCTAACAATCCAGCCATTCAAACCAACATTTAAGGACGTGAAAGATAATATGCAAGTTTAAGAAACTATGATAACTCATTCATCTTCAGTAAACACTGGATTCTGGTTGCAGGGATTTTGACACAGCTAAGCCATCTACCAGCATGTTTTTAGGCAAAACCAGAGAACGGAAGACACCACATGGGCATGAGTAAAAAGTTACTTTTAATTCTGCATGTTTGTATATTAAGAGTTGTACAATTCAGACTTTTCCTCTGCTTGAGCTGTTGTACTTACTTTTATATTGAAACCTTTAAAGGCCACTGTCAATTTTTAAAGATTTTAAGAATGACTGATGGTTTTTAATTTACTTCCAATAAATGTATTTCTACTGTTTGAGACTGGAAAAAAAGAACAGAAAATAAAATACATAACTGAAAAGGGTAGTGATTATATGTATGCTTGTCTGTCCACCTTGTGGTTAAATAATGTATATGTTAATATTAATAAAATTATATTAATGTATATATAATGTCTAATAAGTCTCAGAAAGTCTGTCTATATTATCATTGACATATATTGTTATGCGCTAAAGGTCAATATTGTTCAGTGCTCAGCAGTTGTTCTGCCTATTATATACGTCTTCTATTTCTTTTTAGAAAAAAAAGAAAAACAAAGGATTTTGAGGATAAAATGTAATATTTTGAAAATAGTGTTAATATTTCAAGATTAAAAAAGTGATTATTTAAAAAACATTTAGAAAATCTTAGAAAACATTTAAAAAAATAAGGTTGTAGTGCATAAAGAACAAAGTCATAACATTTAGAGAAAATAAACAGAAAATAATAATACATTTTTAGAAACGTAATAATTATTTATTATTTTCTTTGGGTACATTTTTAAAAAATTGGGGGGAGTATCCCTCTCTCTTACCATTCTGTACTCAAATTTCACAGGACTTTTCATATTTGTTGGATGTTAATATAGAGTTAACTCTACGTCATGTTATTCTTGAATGATTTCTGGAACCTCACCTTGTCCATCAAACAAAGAAGTATACTATTAGCTGCTATTACAACAGCAAAAAAAAACTGTTCGTCAACCACTGGAATCATCCTTACACAATAGACAGACGAACATGGGCTGTGTACTTGTTGGACATTATATCAATGGAACTCTCAACTACTCGTTTACATGGATCTAGCAAAAAAAACTGCAAGTTTTTGGCATGCTGCTTTTAATGTGTCAGCTTTTCTAAAGTCATCATAAAATTTTTGTTAAAATTTTTGGGTTGGGCTAGGTTGGGTTGTGGGGTGGCCTCTAGATCAACAAAGCTGTTTTTTGTTTGTTTGTTTGTTTGTTTGTTTTGTATTGTTGTTTCTATTTGATCTACAAAAATTAATAAACAGTTGTTAAAAAAAGAGAAAAGTAATAATTATTTAGAATATGTTTAACAATAAAGTCATAATGTTGTTTAGACAGTGTTTCAAGAATAAAAATTCAATTCAAATAAAATGTTGATGTGAAATTTAAAAAATGGCTTTATTCATAAAATGTTACTTTATTATTTAAATATTATGACTATTTTCTAAGTGCTACAACTTTTTTGCTGTAAATCTAACTCTAAATATTACAAAATAATGTAAAAGTTGTGACAAAGGGACTAACTATATGAAAGCTCATTCTGAGGCTATGCCTGTCCACTGTCCCTGTAAAATACTGTAAGCAAATTAAAATACAATAAAGTAGGTAGGTATAAGGTATTTTGACCAGTTCAGCTCAAAGCCATATTATTTAAGAAATAAATTCACAACATTTAAAGAATATAATTGTAATATTTTGTGGGGGAAGTTGAAATATTTTGAGTATAATGTCATAATATTTTGAGTCACAACATTTTGAATTTAATGTGTAAGGAATAAAGTCATACCACTAAGAATAAAGTAATGATTTAAAATAATTTGATGTAGCATGTAGAAAATAGTGTAAAGTTGAAATATTTAAAGTATAAAGTTGTACCATTTTGTACAGTAAAATTTAAAGTCAATGTTTAAAGAATTAAGTTGTAATAGACTGTATACTATTTCGAAAATACAGTCATGATTTACAATAAAACATAAATAATATTAAGATAAACAATAATAATAATAATAATAATAATAATAAATTTGGGGCATTTAGAAAAGAAAGTAATATGAGTAATAGTAAGAATAACATTTTAAGAAAATTTTAAAAAATAACAAATTCAGGATTAATATACTGTAGCTAAATTAATCCCAGAAAGAAATTACGATATTACTTGGAAAAAGTCATAATATGTAGAAAATGAAGTCATAATTTTTATAGAATAGAATTTTTTTTAAAGCTGTAACATTTCATGTATTCATTTTTTAAAATTCACATCAAGACATTTTTCTTGAAATATTACAAACACGCTTTTTCCACAACATCATGACTTTATTCTCTTAATCCTTTTATGGTTTTTTAAATCAACCTTAAAACTAGTGCTGCACAATTAATAAAAATGCATACCAAAATGCATACAGGTAATGCATACATAGTCAGGAATTCATGTAGAGTTTGTCAAGAATTTAAATATTTGTTTTATTTAAAAAAAATAGTTTTGAGGTGATATTATTAGAAAATAGGTAGGTAATATTAGAAAACATCCTCTTTATGGGTTTATTTGTACTGTAATTTGCTGTAAGCCTTGATAAATGTTTAAACACAAGATGGATATTTAATAGTTACACATTGCAATTGTTGCAATGTGTGTCAAAATAATCGCAATGTCATTTTTTTTTTCTTCATGAAATTGTATAGCTCTACATAAAACTGTGTGGATTTTGAATCTGCCCAGGTATCAGATCTGTCTAATCTGCTATTTTTGGAGTGATTATTTTAAAGCATTTTGGTTTTTAGCATTTTTTTGTATTTACTATAACATTCATGTTTTATGTTTCATATTTGATACAGTTTTATCTGGAACTGTGATGGCCAGACATATAGTCAGTTTCACACTTTACAACATGGCCTGTCTATCAGTGAAAGGATTAAACATGCACGCTGATGTGTGTGTGTGTGTGTGTGTGTGTGTGTGAGAGAGAGAGAGAGAGAGTGGGGGGTGGAGTTCAATAAATTAAACTTTCCCTTTTTTCCACATTACCACAAGCACTGTTACACACAGATGGCCCTGTTTCTCAAACAGAGCATATAATCACACATAAACACCCACATTCCACACAAACACTGTCTCTCACACGCAGACCTGACCCTGACCTCCCGCAGGGACCCTTACATTTGACAAACAACTTCCAGGTCAACTGAAGGGCAGGCCTAAAATAAATACAGAGAGAGGGAAACACGAGAGAATGTGTGTGTATGTGTGTGTGTGTGTGTGTGTGTGTGTGTGTGTGAGAAAGAGAGAGAGGTGAGTTCAAGTTCAATGTCCAGAGATATTACACAAAGTGAAATTACAATACACACTACACTGGGTACTAATAGACTCCATATTATAGGCAGAACCACACACACACACACACACACACACACACACACACACACACACACACACCCCAATACAAACATAGCAAAGGAAAAGGAAATCTAATAGGTCATCAGCAAGATCGATAACCCTCCCACAAAAGGTTGCCATGGCAACAGACATTGCTAACTACCACATAAAATAATAATAATAATAGAGGGGAAAGAAAAGAACACGTGTTATAGTTCTGGAAAAGCTTTAACCAAACTCACATCTACTCCAGTGCTTTGTTTTGCTTTCATGTAAAATCACTTTCCTCAGACTAGCATAAGGTGTGCTAATTTACGCCCAGTCGCTTTACTAGAGCAATGTAATAGAGATCAATTTACCTCCTCTTTTGCCTCCCACAATCTGTAAGTCAGTTAGTCATGTTGGCATACAGGCTCCTATACATTAACCTTTCATATTATTTAATCAGTAACTAGTAGTAAGTAATTAGTGACTAGTCTGCACCTGTATTATCATTTACTTCTAAGTTCACTCCATACATGTCTGTCCCGAAATTTGATTAAACATGTCAAACTTTTCTGGTTAAAAAAATAATTTAAGTAAATTGAATGTGGTTTGTGTCCTCATGCTATTAGTATGAATGAAAGCTAAGCAAAAAAAAATAAAAATAGTAGCATACAAAATGAAAAGAATGCTAAAGGTTTAGATGCTAAACTAAAGTGATCGGATGCTAAACTTAAGAAATCAGATGCTAAATTAAAGAATGTAAATGCTAAGTTAAAGAAAATAAAGCTCTGTCTAATTTTCCCTTCTTCAGTAACATGAGTTTGAGAAATAAGAGCCAATCATTTGCAGAGTTAATTAAACACATAGCAGCAACTCAAACCCATTAACTCTACTGGTGGAGATGAGCTGCTTAGACCTGAGAGAGAAAGAAAAAGAGAGAGAGAGAGAGAGAGAGAGAGACAGGACGATAGACAGGCAGACAGAGAGACAGGACGATAGACAGACAGAGAGAGAGACAGGACGATAGACAGACAGGCAGAAAGTGACAAACAAATTTATTTATTTATTTGTTTGTTTGTTTGTTTGTTTATTTTTCTTAGTGAAACCATAGGTGCAGTTCCAAAGTATGTAATTTAAGCACTAAGACTAAACGTGTAAAAATCCAGCGCATTTCTGCTAAAACAAATGCGGTATGAGCTTCTTATACGGTCTATAAGAAGCACGTAAACAAGCAAACAAACAAACAAAAAGCAAACCCTCTTACAGACAAAATTAAAGCACAAACTAAAATGTGATTGCTAGCCCTAAAACCTTACATTCATCACTGAGATCTGGTAATGCTGTCATATAAAAGGCCCTCATCATACACACACACACACACACACACACAACTTCTTACAAAATAACAAATCATAAGAAGCGGTATCTTTTGGCAAACCCTCCAGCCGACACCTACAGTCAGAAGCAGGGTCCCGGCAGGGGGACGAGAAAATATTCTAATACATGCATCATGCAAGAAGTTATTTACTATGCCACCAAGTTGCCATGGCAACAGGGCAGAAAAAAATCTGATACTGCAATAAAAACCATGTGACAAAGCAAAGGGGGGGAAGCAATGTATGAAGACACGAGTAGGTGCTTCAAGGTGAGGTGGATTTTATCCTTACACATTCAGTTGCTTCTAAGGGACTAAGGTGGAAAAGTGGGGAACTATCTCTCTCTCTCTCTCACACACACACACACACACACACACACACACACACACACACACACACATATACACACGCACTCCATCTGTGATCTCGGAGACAAAGATCATTAGGAAACACACACGCTAAACGTCACCCTTTCAAAGCTCACTAACCCCCTAAATCCTGAGTCTGTGTTTAATGAAGGGAACGTTTCTTGTTCTGTTCTTTCTCTCCGTTCATTCCGCTGTCTCGATTTATCTAATCTATACATATCTTTAGGGTTTCTCTTTAAGCTTTGACATTCCATTCTTTTTAAAATTATTTTCATCACTGAATCCAGGGCAAGCATACTATTTGACAGATATTACTGCGCAATCAACAATACCTTTTCTGCTGATGCATCATGAATGTAATATCATCTAAAGTGTAAAATCTTTGAAGCTCTTAGTATTTAAAGGGAGAATAAACAGCAATAAAGTAATAGGTCCGGGTTTAAGGCAAAAGTTTGACAGATTATCAAAAAATTTAATTTTGGGCTCATTATTTTACTGTTTTTTATTTTTTATGATAACTATAAATGGTTATAATAATTATAAATATTTATATTAATCAATTATAATAATTCGGCTTTTGTAGAGCTTTTCATTCATTCGTTTCCTTTTTAAAAATTTTCTTTTTTTACATTATTTATAAACATTTTTATTTTTAATTTCTATTATTTATTCTTGGTTTTATATCATTTATTATTAGTTTATTATACATGTTTCTATTCATTTAAATATAGATATTAAGTTTTAAAGGTTAATAATTATAAAATCTAAGGCAAACTTGTTTCGTGAATATTATTTACAATAATATAACAAAAAATATTTTAATGGTTCATGAACCAGCTTAGTCTAGAACTGCTGTTGAAAAAGTCATACATAAGCTGCAGGAAAAAATGTACAGAGACAATAAGTAATAATGCCATTCTTACTTTCTGAACAATTAGGCAGTGTCCTATCCCACAAGCCCCGCCCACTCGGCACGGTTTCTGCGTTCAGATCGACCAGCTGCCAGAGGCTCCTCCCCCTGTCTGTACGGCGATCGAGTCGAAGGCGGAGCCTGACACTCTGCACACGCAGGACGCTCGGTATCCAGGAGCCGGTGGAATCCTCCAGATCCCTGCCACGCAATCTCATTCCCTCGGCAACACACACTCCAGCCCTAACATTACACTGAGGGAGATAAAACACACACAAACACGATACATTTAGGGAATACCTCTTTTCACACCTTCGACATTATGTTTTTTATTTCAATTTTGTAACACAACAAATCAGAACTTTTTGTGTGTTTTGATGTGTAAATAAAAAATAAAAAAAATTCACCAAAACCTAATAATTTAGACCTACGAGGGGGTGTTCAAGTCAAAACAGGACTTTTCATTGTGCACAATAACAGAAAAGAACTGGAAAAAAAACTCCCGTTATTTCTCTATATGATCCCCTTTTACACTTATGCATATTTCACTATTGCCTGGATTCCTCGTTCACGAGTGAAACGCTGGGCTCCCAGGAATTCCTGATGATTGTGTGTTTGATGATTGAGTTCCTGCAGACAGATACAAATATTTTACTGCACAAAGACTCTCATCACCATCTTGTGATTGAAGTCTTCTGTATATGTCAATCGGTTTTACGCCTTCATTCACAAGACATTTCATTAAAAGTCCTGGTTTGATTTTAACGCTTCTCAAACTAATTCCTGCGTTTAACTACAGTATGTAGTTATAATAATAATAATATAGCTGTTTCAGGATATCAGTGACCTGAGATTTATTATTGATTCAGGTGAGAGCACTGAGTAAGATTTTTTGTGTTCACAGAATTTAGACCCCTCAAATAACCACTCTGCAACAATTGGTGCTCAGAAAAGCATCTTAGAAATGATACCACTTCATCATGCTAGAAGGAATACAGATTAAGCAATCTCATTAACACATGTGCTTTTAAAAGAAATTTGTATTTGACAGCCGTAGAATCACACGTTGCAATGCAACAGATGAAGGACATTAGTTTGAAACAAGCTAATAAATAAAATATGTACAGTATTTATGCCAATGTGCTGCTGGATGCTTGGTTCTAACTGCTAAAGAAGGTTACTGGTTCCAGCTAATAGGCAAATTACATAATTATATCATATCAATGTTCTAGAAACAAGCAATTCATTGGAGAAAAAAAAATAATAAACCAAGACCGTATCTACATGAACACAGGTATTTTTGCAAGCTCTGCTTCAGGCTTCCATCCAGAAGATATTCCGAAACTTTGTTTTCAATGTTGACATGTGAATATTGCGGCCTAGTTATATCGCGCGCCTGCTGGTTTGGAAAGCATGTTTTTGCAACAGCTTTTTTTTTTTTTTGATGGAGGAAAATCCATTTTAAAAAATCCATGTGCAATATGAGATTTATGTAGCATTTCCTGAACTGTGTCAGGACATAGTGACTGAAGTACAGTATAGCACTGCAAAGGTCTAAGCACTTTTGTTTCTCTGGAACAATGTTAACTTTCACATCACAAGAGGAAGGACATTGTACATGCTGTATTAAAAGTGCATTATATATATATATATAACATAATTAAATTTAACTGTAAATGAATATGTCAAATTTTAGTCAATAAAAATGTCACTGTTGGCACTGTAGTAAAGAAAGAATAAAACAAGTCAAGATGTGCCATTATTGAAAAGTAATTAGTGTTGGGGTTTTAACAAAATCACACTACAAAAATCATTATCTTGCATTTATTCCTTATATAACCTCTAAATAAATGTATGCACACAATATGTACAGAGTATACTGTATATATTCATACTGTAAATTATTCTGTTTTTGAATAAATGTATGCATACAGTATGTATAGTTTATACTGTACTTACTGTATGCATACATTTATTTAAAAACAGAATATGTAATTATTCATCTTTAAACTTAAGATTAAATCCTTTAAAGCTTCAAAGCTTTTGCATCGTCTCCAAGTCTCCTTCATCTTCTCACCTTTTAATTAAGGTTTCTTAAACAGAATAATTTCTCTCATTTTCTCCCGCGAAACAAAAGCCTCAATCAAACGCACATGCCTGACTCTGACAGAACAAAGTTTTCAAACGGAATGAATAACGGACTCAAAAATTGCATGTAAATTAGGAAATCATGTTGCACAAAGTAGCTATTGTAGAACGAGGTCTAAACAGTTTGGCCCCGTCAGTCGGAGCTAATTTTTCTGTGGATTAAATAAATGAACAAAGTTCTTCATTTTGAGGCTTTGCCCTCTTTCAACCTCTTTCTATTCAACTGAAAGTCTTTATTGATTGGTTCTCGGCTAAGAGCCAGACCTGTAGTCAAGAGCCATATATTTACCTAATTCTAGGAATAAAAGTCTTTCTGAAATAACAATGAATACATTTTAACATACATATTATATATAAACTTCTAAGTTATATAAGTTGGATATAGAAGCTTATGAGATTTTTATGAGAACACTTTAGTTATCGGGGGTAAAAAATCATGCACAGTATATAAGGTCGTGCTTTTTTAATTATTATTCTAATAGACATAAAAAAATATATTTAAAAATACCATATATCTGTCAGCACCTGACATGCTGAAAGACTGAAAAGTCATAAAAATCTAATAAAGACATGCACACAGAGATCTCAGTTAATGAAAAGGTCCGGGCTTGGCTCCGGAGCACAGTCACAAGGTTTTGATTATGTTCTCCTACAAGTACAAAACGACCACAAAAAGGGCAGATATAATATTAGAGAGCTTGGGTAAAATAATTGACACAGATGAAAATTTATCTGAGCATTGTGGAAAAGAACTGGCATTGTGGAAAAACATGAGCCCATGTCCATGAGTGAATTTGAGAAAGTTGAGAAAGAAGCGCAAACCCTACTCCTGATCTTTCAACAACATTACATTTACATTTTATGCATTACTGTTTATTACTCTATATTATATATATATATATATATATATATATATATATATATATATATATATATATATATATATTATATCAGTTATATCAGTGTGCTTTTGTGCTTTCTCAGCTCCTATTACACCTGATTTACACAATTAGCTAATATATGCTAAAATATGCAAGGTAGTGATCCTCCAGGAATAACGTTAAGAACCAATAAGTTACATGACATATCTACTATTACTGCATATAAGCATGTATTGTTACTAATAATGTCATTAAAACTTTCAGAACAATTTCATCTCACTCATTGCCATTGTTTTTAATATGGAATTATCGTAATTTGTGATCTTGTCAATTTAGTTGAAGGATACATTTTTATAGACTTTCAGCCCTTTAGATTTACTTGATAGCACTAAGATTAATAGAAAAGTGTCCTAAATCACTCTTACATGCTCGGAAACTTACTCCCTGCTACCTTGGAGACTCTTTCCAAAACATATTCTTGCACAAACCTTCATCCTATTAACGATTATATGTTTTCATAGATGTTGTTCCAGAATATCTACAATATTAGTACCCTGTGCAAGTTCTCACTCTAGGAGCAAAAACGTATTAAATCACTGATGGCAAAAAGTGAACCACAGACTATTTAATGCCTTCCTGGTTTAACATCATTCTCGTAGGAAGTACTAAGTCTATCTCTTTAGATAGAAGTAAAAGGGAATTGTGAATATAAAAAAAAAAATCTGTGGAATTTTTAATTTATTAACACATAGAACAATGGTTCATTTGTGTAACACAATATATATTTTTTTAAATCCACAAAACAGTAAAAGGAAAAAAAAAATGCTGCAGGCTGTATTGTGCTTTTATTATACAACCATGTCTTCTGGAATTGTTTCTGCAAAGGCCACTTTAGCACTGTATTAACACTCATGCATATTTGATTATATTTATGCCGCATTTCGGCTTGTAGGCAGAGTGGGGTGTCGGCCCTCCCTCAAGAACCACTTCACGGGCAATTGAGAGAATCAAAGGCAGTGACATTTTTTTTTAAACGCAGGCATTCAAATCGAGAGCAGTTCAGCACCCACTTGCACCAGACACAGAAATGCACACACACTGGTGAATACATGCATACATACTCACAGAAACGTTTCAGAAAGGAAGAAAAGGAAGATGAATAAGCAGGAACAAATGCATAAGAAATATTATATGTGTGTGTTTGTGTGTGTGTTTCACTATTGTGGCACAGTGAATCACTGCTAAATTAAGCCTGGCAACCTCCATGGTGGGAATCTTTTATGCATTAGTATTTGCATATATTATTACCCGTAGTCGAGGTACAAGGTATAGTATTATAAACTATAAATTTTATTTTAAGACTCAGTGGTGGTCCACAGTTCTGAAAAGAGAGAAGAGCAGCTACATTCCAAAACCCACATTTAAAACCATCACAGAAGCACTTTTAGCAAGAAAACACATCTGATATTATGTCATCTTAAACATCATTTTTCTCCTCAGTAATTTCTTCTAAGTCGTTTTAAATCTCAATGCCTCTGAACCTTCAATTTTGTGCTTGATCTATTATTACTGCTAGTTTATGTAAGTGTGAGCTCTGAAGCTAGAAAGCTAACTAGCTTCTAACACAAATCCCTCTTTAACACCTAAACAAGAGCACTACTTGATATGTGGAACAAGGGATTCTATATCCTACATAGCACACTAGCTTGACATTTTACACTATTTGGGATTATTCTAAAGTGAACTAACTGGAGACATTAAGAGTAACTTATTATATCCCTATGGTTTATATTCATCACCTCAATAGTGCCTTACCCCTGACTGTACAGTATATTTTTTCTAAGAAAATACCAGCGAAAAATTTATGTAGTAACTGTTAAACTACATTTGAAGTTTTATTAAATGTCCATAAAAAAATAGTAACACTGGAAAGATTGGAAAAAACAACCATTTTAAATTTCCTTCAGTTCCAATTAGTTTAAAATGATTAAAATATTATCACCTAGCTTGTACATTGGAACTGCATTATGCCTAATGTGTGTACAAAGTAATTGTTGTTTGCTTACATTTTGTGATCCTTCAGTCTTAACAATTAGGAAGAAAAAATCCTACATGGAGAACACAATGCAAATCAGATTACACCAAACTGAGCAGAATTGAAGGCTTTGAGTGGTTAGGACTAATTAATAATGAATAATTCTCAAAAAGCTTGAAATATTGAAGAAGAAGAAGAAGAAGAAGAAGAAGAAGAAAGCCCACTCTAAGTGCTGGAGCACACATCTGACTAGTCGCTAGCTCCGTCATTAAGTAATGTGTGAGTCTTTCAATCTACCTGCAACCTCATACAAGGACATTTGTTTTCATGCCTTGCATCTTAACACTGGACAAAACAGACTGAGCACCAAAAAGTCCAGCAGAACTGAAGCCAAGAGGATTGTGATCAAATCAAACCTTTTAGTAGGTGCATTAAATTAACAAGCTTGAGTCGTTAGACTGCTGAAAAGATGTACCCAACTGAATGGATCGTGAAGTAAAAAGATGTGGCTAGGTATGGAAATGTTTTGGCTAGATTGAATAAAATGACCTGATTTGACTTCCGAACTAAGCACCGGCAAAGGCAGGTCAATGAGAGGTCAAATGAAACCAACTTAACTTTTAAAGCATGAGATGTCTTATGTACTCAGGGTGACATTAACAAGGACATAATTAAAGACTTAACACTGTATCATTAAACTGGGTTGCCAGGTTTTGTGTACATACACATCTCACAAAGGCCATGCAAAAGCCCTTATACTGGCAACCAAAAAAGGGCACACTGAAAAAAGCTAAAGATGGATTTTCTTCTTAGTGTAAGAAAACAACATCACTTTGGTGCAAATGTATTTTTAAAATATAAACATCATCCCCTCTATGTAAATCACTCTTTTTTCATCTTGAACACTAGCATTTTTAAACCGTAGAACAGAAATGTTTTTGTGCATAGATGGACGAACACACTGTCTGAACTTGCCTTTGTTTGTGGAAAATTATTTAATTTGATTCTTATTACTTGCTATAAAAACAAGTATCCGCTGAGTATAATATCCATAGTTGATGTATAAACTGCAACCATGGCAACAAAACCTGTCATCTTCTCCTCCCTCGTGCTTCGTAAAATCCTAACAGAAGTGATGCCAGGAACACATGCTAGCTCACTACTCACTGGTCAGGTAAAGGAGGTAATTACTATTTAAATTAAACATAAGTTGATCAAAGCTTAAAGTTTTACACTTACTGAACAGCCAGCCCATATGGATGATGTCTGCCTCTGACTCCCTAACTTACTGTAAGCGACCTTGAACTTTGAATGTCATCACATCTTTCAAGCAAAATCACATACTCATCATAAATGATGATGTAAATATTTTTATATGTGTTCATCACCCTGACACTCTTAGCATTTACACACTTAACCATCCCGCTGCTTTACCATATGTATACACCGTTTCCAGGTTGAGGAAAAGTACAGGATTCTCTCTCAGGCCTGAAGGTCAACAGGAGTAAATGATGTCGCCCTCTTTTATACCAAAAGTGTTTAAGCTAACCATATTTTTTTCTGGATTGGTGAAAGCTTATTTTTCCAACCTTGTAAACTCCTACACATATCAGACCCTCATCTCTAGTGGCCTGTTTGATCCAATAATAAAGACTGTGTGTGTGTGTGTGTGTGTGTGTGTGTGTGTGTGTGTGTCTCCCTATTCAGGCTGGCAAGCTGCCTCAGGGTCTCATCACACACACCACTGCACAGTGCATTTAAGTGTGCAGTGTGTGTGTGTGTGTGTGTGTGTGTGTGTGTTAAAGAAGCCAAAAAAAGAACACTAAAAGCTGATGCCTCACTAATGTACTTCAGGATTGAACGTCACAAGCTAAGCTGCTCTAAAAAGACATAACCATGTTTAATCATTAGCTCCTTGATGATAAGCTCATGCCACTGCACAAAATCAAACTCACTGGCTGACCACATGAACATGCAAATACTATATGATGTCCAGGGGAGCAGGATGAAAAGTAAGGTGGTGTGGTGTTTAATAGCAGCTCTGTGCACAGGCTTAACATGCATGCTGAGATTTGTTGACAAGGCAAATGCGCAGGTGGGGCACATCATCCCAGGGGAACACACACACACACACACACACACACCTATCTCTGTGCGAAAATAACAATCCCTGCTAAAAAAAAAAAAAAACTTTATTATTTATTATTATATATACAAAAAGATTGGAAAGACTGGCACATCTAAGTGCAACTCGGAGTTCAAGCTACACCTCGGTGCACGAGCGTGCGCACCATCGTGACGCGTTATAACGCCGCTCTGTAAAAACACTGCATTCGTTGTGAACCATAAACATCCTAGATGTCGAATGGAATCCAGAGTCGCAGCTGCGCTCTGGAACTTGACGCGTGCTTGCGGTTCTCGTACCCACCTTGGATCGCATTAACACACACGCGCGCGCACATTCTCTCCGTCTAGCAATGCAAAAAAAAAAAAAAACGTGCAAAAACATACACACTGTACCTCGGCGTCTATGGGTGTCCCGGTTGTTCGTTGGTCCTCATGGGTCTTAGCGCGCGCACACCGACTCGCCTCGCCCCCCGGAAGCCGCGAGCTCGGTTCGATTTTGCGGATCCGCGCGCGCCGCTAATGCGGATGAAGCGTTTTTTCGGTTGCGGAGAAAAGAGGAAAGGAGAGGAGAGGAGAGGAGAGGGAGCCGGCGGATTACAGACCGAGAGCGAGCTCGATGTTTAACAGCACCTCCGGTTATTTCATTATTTATCCGTTTATGTATCTTTCATTAAATAAATTGTGTTAATATTTCCAAAAAGTAGGCCTTGTGCAAAGTGCGTCAAAAAAATGCGCCAGGTCAGGATGTCCGATTACAGGAAGGAAGAAAAAAAAAAAAACATCTGCATCATTTCCCCATCATCAACATGATCATTAGAGTGACGGCTGAAGTACCGACCTGCAGCTGGAAGAGCTCTCCGTGTCTCCGTGGCGGTGTGTAACGGCTGAAACCATTCCCAGTGCGCCCAGTGCGCCTTTGGGGCTTTTTTTCGTCATTCACTGGCACTTATGTAACACCCCGCTGTATAAATGTTTTATTTACAATCCGACCTGACTTTAAAATCCCCCCCCCCCTTTACCCCCACCCCAACACACACACACACACACACATCAGGAAGGTTCTGTGAGTGGGCCTACCTCATATGCGCTTCACATCCAGGATTAAAAAACACGCCTGTCTGTCTTTAATAAAGGACTTAAAACGAAACTGGAACAAAATGTACAGCATTTTTTGTAATAAAAAGAAAAAAAAAATTCAATTATTTCTGCATTAGATAATTTGGAAATCTTTTTAAACATCCGCTGAAACATCAGCAAGTATTTCCCTAAAACGACCCGAGCAAGTTCTGAGGTAAAATGCTCGCCATTTAGTGTCGTACTGAATGTTTTTTTTTTTTCAATAAGGTCTAATTCTTAAACAAATAAATAAATGAAATGATCAGTGTGAATTTTTAACGCGGAAAACAGACAGAAGGTTGGAGAAACGACGCCAAGACACAGAATCCTCTGCTGAGCAAATAAAAGTGCATTTAATAAATCCGAATTCTGTTTAATAAACTCTGATCATGTAAACTACACCAGCCTGGTTATAACCAAATGTACGGGGATTGATGACTGGAGGAAAACCCGACATTTGCGCAATGTCCTTTTATTAAAAAAAACACTCTGATGTATATGTGCTTTATTTTTTTTAACATTCAGTAAAATTCCATTTAATATCTGTTAATAAGACGCGTTTTCACAGTAAAGTGTAAATGAATTAAAATGCGGATTATTCAATATCTCATTTAAAGCGGTTTAACTTGTAAATGGATTCTTGAGGCTTTGCACTGGATTTTTTTTTTTAGAATTATGCAACTCAGTGATGAGCCCTTTAAAAAATGTTTAATCCAATGAACCCAAAAATAAATTCGTGCGTTTGGGAACGCAGTCCTAATTCTTTTGTACCAGAAAAACAGTAGGCGTGTCTGTGATTAGTCAAAAAAATTAGTCATTTTAAAAATTATTTTATTTGAAATGACTTAAATACAAATAATATATATTTTCCATTTTGTACAATGAGTATTTTTGTAAACAAAAGTGGCAGACATACTGGTTTTCTGGACACTACACCTGTGTTTACGGCTTGTTTTGCAGGGCATGTCAAGCCTTTATTGGCCAATAACAGTGTGTGAGCATGTGTATGTACTGTGTATGTGTGTGTCTGTGTGTTTCCTTGTCACAGCTTCCCTAGACATTGTTCTAAAGGTCTACACTGGTTTGGAGCTGTAATACTAACCTGTGCACCCACTTGGAAAAATTGTGTATCATTTAAGCACGTGTGTGAGTGTATGAACGTGAAACCAAGATACAATGCTTTCTTTGTAAAGACACAAACAGCATTTTGTTTAGACTATGCTAATTCAAAAAATTTAAGATTGGCTACCAAAAATGAGCAAACTTCAAGATGAACCCTTAAAACACACACATGGCACTGGGCTCCATCAAGTCCTGTATTATCAATAATAATAATAATAATAATAAATCATAACTGAAGACATACAGGGGGCAAAATGAGAGAAATTAAGAGAGATTTTATATTACATGTATCCACAATTTATGACAGCCTGCAGAACGCTTTTTTTATGAAAGCTCCAATGTACAGATCTCACAGGCCAACATATTACGTTCATGCAGCCATCCAAAAAAATAAACAATAGAAATGATAGAACAAAAAAAAAATCCCACTGATGAAAATAAAAAAATAACTACGTCCACAGGAAGGCCAAATCCATCCCCTTTTATTATTACACTCAAAAAAATAACTTGTTGAATGAACGTAATTAAATTATGGAAAGAATTTCCACCTGATTTAATGGCTTTCTTTCAGCGTTAAGCAATTTTGTTGGCCCAACTTAATGTTCTTAGGTTCAGTCAAATTAATTTTATTAGGTTCATTTAACTTATTTACTACAGCTGCGTCCAACATAATTTAATACTGTTAACATAAATGAATAGCGTTGGTACAACACATTTTTCAGTTGTAAATTAAGTTGATCCAACTCAAGTAAATTTAAATTTTAAGCCCTGGTCAACAGAATTCTGTGAAGGAAGGAAGCATAAGACAAACGGGATAAAACGGAGATTTTTATTTTACACCAGCAGCAACTTACAAATGAGGTCTCAATTTAAAAAGATGTACAAAACATAAAACACCACAAATAAGTATTAATCATAGAAAAAAAATTAACACCAACAGAAAGTTTTGTACTTTATAACTGTCCGTTATGACTTTTAAATATGACCGTTAGAGACGGTTGGTCAGGAAACTCCTGAAGTCAGATGCAGACAGGACACTTTCACTCACAAACTCCTGTGAAAAAATACAGAGATAGATTCAATTAAAATTCATGATACTTAATTTATCAAATGAACAATATTTATACTTTCTTCCTCTCGCTTCACAACTCATGAGAACAGACCGAAACCAGAACCGAACCGCAGATTAAGCACGCGCATATAACCGTCGGTATTTTAAGTGTGATTAAAAATACAAGAAATAGCTTAAACCAAAATAACGTGACTAAACATCGCTAAACAGAAGGTGACATTTATGTTCAGTATTTCGTTTCTATTTAGAAATATGGGAATTAATTCCTGCTTACCTTTTCCACACGCGCGCCAAACGTTTGTCTTCTCAACACGCTGTGTTCTCTTCTCGCGAGATATTTCCGGTTTTGCTATTTCCGGTTTTCATAGTGACAAGATCTCTTTGGTTTATCTCAACATGATTAAATCTAATACATGTTAAGTTGTTGAATTTCATGTAAATACAACATAATTTATTCATGTTTATCTTGGAAACATGAAATTATTATGTAGAAAACACATATTACATTTTAGTACATGTAACAGGTAGCCATGTTCATTTTTTTGAGTGTATAGCAGAGGCCTGATGGGGAATCAGGGAGGCATCCAGCCCATTAGTAATCTCCACATCACTACTATAGACATGTCACAGCGTAAACAAAGAGCTTCTCGGGAGCAAGTATAAAGCTTCTCCCTTTCCGCTCATCCGGCTGACATAAAACAGACCCACACAATCGACTGTTTGAAACCACAAGACAGTACGTCGCCTCTGCACAGTCAATACCACCCCCCGACACACACTTCACTTCTCAGAAACTACGTCCAAACACACTGGTGAAATACATCCATAGGCCCATAGAAATTAATAGATACAAAAATAGACAAAAGATTTTTTTTTAACTAGCAAAACTTCAATAAGGGAGGAACACGACTTGCTCTCAAAGGCCTATGATCGCCACAATCTAAATCACCCGCCTTTCACTGGGATAAATAGCCTTTTTTGAATAAGGTTATATATAATAAGGATAACTAGATTTGATTACTGGTTTTGTAAAACTAAACAGATGTTTCATAAGATCAAAATCTTCCATAATTTTAATTTAGTTCAAAGTGATGCTCTCTGTACTGTACTCTTCAATAAGAATAAGGCAGAGCTCATAAGTGGAATGTGAACCAAAAATAGGGAAAAAAAAAAAAAAAAAACATTATAAAAACGTTTACAAGACGCCAATACAGAACCATGAAGAACTCTGCGATTAACGTCTTTTACTGTCCAATTTGACACAGTCTTACGGAGAAACTGGAGTTTATTTGCTGGCAGCAAGTCTGAATTTGAGCAAGGGATTGGTTGAGATCAGATGTTGCACCACCACTGTTAGGTATGGACCAAGATACACTAAACCATAAAAAGCTGGTCATTATCAGGGGTAAAGAGTGCACTAAAAAAACCTTGCTGTGGAATGTCTGAAATGTCATAAGGAAGAGATGAGGAGAGCCACAGGCTGAGCTGATGCACCGCTTCCAAGACCTGGATGGAAATGAAATGTTCATATATATTTATATATTTACTGGGCATTGCCACTCAAGATTGTGTGCATCAGACATTGGCTTATCTACTGACTTGATCTGTTACACTATAAAAATTTAAAGAAGGGAAAAAATAAATGAGTAAACAATATTGGGCGGGAAAAAATGAGGTGTCTGTTTTTAAGTAAGCAGTCTGTTTATTTCTGTTAAATGCTAGTCCTCAGGGTGGACTTCATGAAAGAGACCAGGCAGCCATTTTGGATTTCAAAGTAAACAGATCATGAGTGTTTTTTGTTTTTGTTTAGTTTTTTTTTAAAAAAAGGTACCATGATGGGCCATGACATACCTTTTATAAACGTCACGTGTTTGTGTTTACATTGTGTATGGCGGCGCTTTTTTGGCTGCAAAGTTTTGTATGGGTGTAAGTGAAAACATGACAGGGCACATGGGTGTGTGTGAGTCAGTTCATGTCGAATCGAATAGCATCGAGTCGGCTGGGTTTAGTCGTTGTCCTCGTCATCTTCTTCTGACTCCTCGATTCCGTCGCTGTCCTCCTGGTCCTCCTCTTCTTCTTCGGTCTCTGGGATGTCCCACTGTGGATGGTTGTCCAGCATGGCCTTCGCTTCATGAACCTCCAGCTGGACGAGGAGCACAAATAAAACACATCTTTCATACGCTGGACTAGAAAGCATTTCGCTCTTAAGAAAAAGTGGCTAAGAAATTTGGACAACAAAAACAAAGAAACTGACCTTCAGCGGTTTAATCTGATCCAGGCCCATAAATGAGTCTGACCTCAAGATAACTGAAAACTGATAGTTCCCTGTTTTGGATGGAGCTGGGAATTTCAGCTCGACCTGCACAAAAAATGTTAAAGTTTATATATATATATATATATATATATATATATATATATATATATATATAACAAATATATATAAAAAACACTGTAAATAATACTTATTTACTTATAAAAGCAGATTTTAAAAAAACGCTGATTTTTTCATTTATAAGTCATATGTCTATAGCACCGGGTGAATTATGACCCATTAATCTAAACACTCTGCTCGGTAACTCTGTCTCTTTAAATGTCCAGACACTGCAGCATGGATGTTGCCTAGCAACAAGCTGCTGTGAAAAAGATGAAGCTAGTCTCCCTCTCATGCGCGCAGACACACACACACACACACACACACAAACAACACAAATATGAACACATTTCACTGACACATTCACATTCATTGCAGCAGTGTTTACCTTATAGCCTCATACAAGTCATCACTCTCAACCTTAAGAAAAATTGGTCACGTTTGCTAAAGATGGCATCTATAGAATCTCACAGAAGTGCTCTCTCTCACCTCCTCGGTGTCTTTTAGAGTGCAGACGTGGTAAGGCATAGACACCAGGGTCTGATCTTTGCGGTCAGCGATATAGAGCCACCACCACTCCTGTTTCTCTTCTGGGAAGTACAAGCTGTACACGGCATGCGTGATCTTCGACTTGGTCTCTAGCAAGGCTCGCTCTCGCCGCTGGATGCTCTGCTGCAGGGCCTCCCACTCCTAAAGACCGCATTACAAAATCTTACTTTGGTTTGCAAAGCAATCTTTATTATTTATGTATTTACAGGGGACAGAGATATGCACCTGCTCGTCGTCTCCTGTGACCTCGTCTGCCTCGGTGTCGCTCTGCTTGTCGCTCTCATCATCTCTCTCGCTGGGCGAGTCCTTGTTCGGCTCCGCTTCGTCTGATTCGCTGCCCTTGTCCGAGAGCTCTTCGTCTTCCTCTTTGGCTGCTGCTGGCGTTTCCTGAAAAAATCAAAACAGTAGTAGTAGTAGTAGTCTGACGTTGTCTTTCTGAAAAAAATTATTGATAGATGAATCAAAACCAGGATGGGAGACTTACGGTTCCTGCGACATTGCCGTTGGCCTGTTTGGTCTTGTCCCCTTTGACCTGCTGCTGAGAGACTGGCTTTTTCTTCGTCAGTTTCTTCTTTTTGGACTTGGCTGCTTTCTTAGCGCCTTTACTCTTGTTCTGCCAGACTTTCATTTTGTTCTTCGCACCATCACCTTGCTGGAAATAATTAAGGAAACCCACTGAATCAGTTATTGCTGTAATATAAAAAGGATTATTAAATTGAAAGCCTTATTTGAATGTCAAAGACGTACCGCCTCCTCCGTGGTGGTCTCCTCCGCAGGCGCCGGAGTCTCCTGCTCCTTCTCGAAAACCTCCTAAAAATAAAAGACACGCATTGTTATATAATAAAAAAAAAAGAGGAACCTATTCAGCAATACATCACCATCACAACTGGAACTGCACGATTCTTTTCTCAGTTCAACTTAGTTCAAGTGTAGCACTGCACTCCAGTTCTCAATGGATGAAACAGAGCACCGATATCCCCATTTATTTAATACTGTGACCATGGGACTACAGTGGGGGAAAAAAAGTAAAACAACTTTCTTAAAAATATCTACATGTCTGTTTGTAGAAAGACGCGACACTTTTTCCTGGACAAATGATTAATACTTTCTATTAAAATCATGTAGAATATAATTTCAAATTAATGATCTCAGACTACAGAAACAATACATACATACAACAACATTTGTTCATTTAATTACAATAGTTGTGCATAAATTAGCAAAAAGTTTGAATTTATAGAGTTTTATATTTTTTTATTTCATTTATTTTTTCGGTCCATCAATACTTGAAACCATTACACTGCCCTCTTGTGGCTGGCCCCTGTAACTACCAACACTGAACAGAGAGCATATGTCAAACTTTATCAAAAAAAAAAAGGGCTGGTGAGGGTACAAGCTTTCATTCCAAACAAGCAGATGCTACACCTTATAATCTATTAAAAGCCAAGTATTACTAATTTAAAAGGTGAAGTCAGGTGTGGCTTCTGCTTGGCTGGAATGAAAACCTGTACCCATTCTGGCACTTTTCAGGATAAGGTAGGACACCCCTGGACTAGAGTGCAAGACACATTTTAAAATCATGTTCACCCGAGACTAGATAGATTACAAATTTGTCCAGTATAAGATCGGCATTTATCAGGATGTATTATTATCTGTTGTTTGTTGTTGTTGGCCTTCTGGCTGCTCCCGGCAAGGGGTCGCCACAGCGGAATAATGTATTATCTGTATTTATGTATTTTTTATTATAAGTATGATCAGCGATTACCTATTAAATGTGATAAAGAAGAATGTGATAATTTTGGGTAATAAAATGCTCATCAATAACATCCAGTCTACATAAATATCCTGCAAAAGGGCTGTGCTCAAGATAAATATAGAAATAACCAATACTCTGATATATTGTAAGGTGTTTTTGTTGGAGTGCGTAGATACAGCCATCACCTAATCCATAAGGTGCGAGGAAGAAGCAGAAAAGCCTAACATTTTTGTTTATTATCGCAAATAATGGCAAAAAGAGGGCCTGACTTGCACTGTGGCATTGTTTATAGTGAAACTTTCCCCTGATAAAAACAATCAGAAATTCACAGTGTGATTGTAAATTAGGGGCTTTAGTCTCCTACTAGTCAGATTATAACCAAAACACCAATGCCACGGTAACATGCAGAAATAAAGAAAACTTTTAAAGATGAAATATTAAGCAGAGACAGGAATTCTATAACATGATGCTTGGGCATTAGTGAAAACACAACCGTGTGTAACTGTAACATAGCCAACACATCTCTCCAGATTAAGCCCAAGGATTATTTTGATAATTAAAGTGATTTTTAAGGACGATTAAGTAATTATACAGCTGAAGACTAAATAAAAAAATGTTTATCTATGACTTTGCTACGATGTACAAACCTCCAAGTGTGATAATTCAATCATTTTTGTCAGGACCACTACAAAACACTCAGTACTTACGGACATCCTCTTCCGTGTCAAGGTAACCGTAACCGTGACGATGGATCCTGCGGTGATGTTGTTACTGTCTTCATCATCCAGCACTTAACAGAAAAATGAAAACATCTCAAGAATCACTTAGAAAACAGGATGTAAATACAGATACCACAAAAGCGAAGCCTACTCTCCTAACCTTGAAGCTTGGTTTCCATGGTAATGTGAGGGAAGCTTCCGAGGACCGCTATAACCTCGTCATACTTCTCCTCTCCCAAAAACCTCAGCATGTTTCTCCTGTCCGAGTCCTTCAGGCTCACCAGGTCCTGAATGCTTCGTACCTTGTACTGAGAGAGAACATGAGGGGAAACATCATTTTAATAAATAAGACAAAAAAAATTTATATTAAGGTAAGAAGACGCGTGTACCTTTTTGGAGATACAGTATCTGAGGTGCTCTTCCTCAAAGTGGGGCAGCTGCAGTAAAGGAGACTTTGCCTCCTGGAGCCCCTGCACCACCATCTGGCTCAGCTTCATACAGTTCTCAATAGAGGAAAGTCTGGGAGCGCGGAACCCTGCCGTTCAATCAATCACATAAACCGTGTGAACAGATAAAACTCATCATCTATGATAGTGTTGTGGCTGGAAATCCTAAAACAATGAGCGTGTGTACCTCCTCTGCTGGTAGCCATCATTGTGAGTTGGCAACCGACGTTGATCATCTCCTGAAGCAAAGCAGGGCACTTTTTTACCACGAACCTCTGGTCTGAAAGAGAGAGAGATCCAATTACAAGTGTTACAATTTTGTAGGCAAAACTGGAAAAAACATCGTTAAGGTGGAGAGATACTGCAACAGTCATGTATATGATTCGAAAAAACTTTGTTCTGATACTAATAGCACAAGAGATTTTTTTTTCTTTATGTTTAATGTTTACGCCACAAGAAGGCACACTTGCAGTTCATGTGCTGTATTTTATGTTGTATTCTTAGCAGTCTTGTCGAGAAACAAAAGCAGTATTTTCTACTGAAAACAAATACTCTTCCTAAACTTCTTAATCTTTTAGGTATTTAATTGTCAGTTAAGAAAAATGTGTGATGCTTGCAAGCTTAAATTTCATTATAACTCTATTAGTATTTATCATGTGTAAACTTCGCCCTTCCCATGTAACATATTACATTAACGTAAATTAATCAAATAAAGCAGTCACATTATAATCTGATAATTAGTCTACCTTCTTCAATATTCTCTGACACATCCATCCGGGCAAGGTGCGTGAGGACAAGCACACGAGCCTTCAGGCTGTAGGGGTAACAAAACGGAGGCTCTTTCTTCTTCACATTGATGTTTCCCAGCTCTCGAATCAGCTACGAACACATCAAGACAACATGAATTCCTATCTACACCATGCTAGTATTTAGCATCACTGGTCATCATGATCACATTTACACCAGGAAGGATGGATTCCTTATCTATCTATGGAGTCAGCATGTCCATGTAGCATGTCTTAAGGTAGGTAACTCGACACGACTGCATTTAAATCCTGAAACATCTCTTTCTGATAAGAGTGGTCAACCACAAGACCACAAGTTTTATACAGGAAACGAGAAAAATTAGCAAAACATAGGGAAATGTTTAGTTGGGGGAAATGGAACAGTATATAGAGGGAAAAAAAATTTTGCTTCGGTTTTTCATTTATTTACAAGCCACGTTGCTCAGTTCCAACTTTTTGGGTCAGATTGGCTTTGTATGTCATGGTAGCTCATCAATATGCACCATCTCGGTTTAAACATGTTACAAGTCAAAGTCGCATGAATTCCAAACTTACTGTTTCCCATTCAAGTCACGTGACAGTGTATTGGAAACGCGTGTACTCTATCTAGGATCATATAGGAAAAGGGACTCGGATCAAATCTGAAAAACTTCAAAAAACACTCTTTATATATTACTTTTAACATGCTTGTGTTTAGCTCTGTGCTCTCCCTTTTTCATACAAACAGAAAGATGATTAACTGAGTTCAGGAATCTGCTGTTCATGCCCACAAAGGAATTTAATTTCCTCTCGGATTTTCACGAACTGATTTTTTGTGCCAGCGACGACTCAGGTTGACACCATGAGAAACCCAAACTGGCAGGAAAATATCAAAGCCAACAAATGCTAAAATATTTGCGTCACACAAGTGGGAAATTGTATAGTATCACCACTAGGCTTTATTTATAAATGCTGTGACTAATATTTTTAGGTACCATCTTTCCTGCTTTTAAGAATGGTCCTGCCCAATTAGAGTATTTAGTCATTTCTTAAGAGAAAATCTTACAGAATTCCCGATATCGAGTTCTAAACAACTGCTTTAACCAAATAAGATTTTATTTTCCACATTTTTTATTTCCACATGGCATTACCAAACGTTACCATGTCCATACCTGAGGAACTTCAATGTTGTCCGTCGGTCTTATAATGGCTTCTTTGTTGCTACGTGGATCGAATTCGAAGGCTGCCGTGAGCACCATTACTAGCCCTGTGGAAAAGCATGCACAGGTCAGGTCATTTCACATCAAAACAGGCAAAGAGATCAAAAACTGTGTGCTGGTTCATCAGGTCTGATCATATCTGTAGACAGACATAGACATATCTGCCAATTTTTTTTTATTTTGTGGCTACTTGTATGTTAAGTTACACATCACTTTGTCTGACAGGGGCTTGAGTTCGAAAAATAGATGACAGGTTAAAATATATTTCTTTTAAGGAATATCACCAACAACATATTTATGTCAAAAGAAACGGGATTCATTGATTCGTTTATAGCTTTTGTTATATATATATTTTTTTCCCTTAAAACTGCCTTTCATGAGTACTCACGTTTCATGTTCATCGTTGGTGTTTTGTACATAAAGTGCATGAAGAGCTGGGTTGTGTTGATAAGGATCTGATCGCCGCTGTAGCGAATGGAACGGTACCACCATGTACCCTAAAATCACAGACACACACACTTTGTATCATTGGGAACTTTTAAACATATCAGAAGTTAATTATCACAATCGTCTCACCACAACCACTGGAAGAATGACCATGAAGGCTAAACCATAGACCAGCAGCACCTGCAGAAAGTGCACACACACACACACACACACACACACACACACACACACACACACAACAGATCTCAGATCTACGGTTACCAATATTACACAATTATAAACAATCTGACTCGAGAACTAGACAGCACTGTGATATAAACATGACCAAACTGAATCTATGATTAAGGTCTG
Organism: Clarias gariepinus; assembly: GCF_024256425.1. NCBI lineage: Eukaryota > Metazoa > Chordata > Actinopteri > Siluriformes > Clariidae > Clarias > Clarias gariepinus. Next base: position 37,638,507 of record NC_071101.1, on the reverse strand, counting down.
AGAGCAACGTACCAGCATGGAGTTCTTCTGATCAACTATCCATGCAGGAAGAGCAATTCCGAAACTTGTGACTATACGAGCAAAGAGACACAAAAGTCAGATCAAGAAGGCTAAGTCCTGGCACTAAAGCGCCTCACGCTGTACCGGTTGGTTTACCTCTAGGGCCGTCTGGGTTGCCGTAGGTCTCCCAGTTTTTCTTCGATTCATCATTGGTTAATCTGTCAACAGCAGTAACAATAGACAGACTCGGTTACTTGATACTCAACAACAAAGCTCCACGTATGGGGTCAAAAGACAGCGATTTTTTTTTTTGTGCGAGCAAACATCTGTGTGTGGTATACACTTGCTGTTCAACAACAGAGTTGAAATATACAGACATAAAGACAGTCATGTTATTATGTTTCTTTATGGAGAGCACTCATCCACACTCCTGATCCACTAATCTACAGCTCCTGATAATATTGTAACAAGGGACACGTTATAACTGTTGAAACCAGATTCTTTTGTGTCTTGTTGCCAGGAGATGACGGTCAATTTAGCCAACTTTGGAGCTCCAGTTTAAACAACACCTCAGGTGCTATTTAAAACCTTTTTTTTTTTTAGGATCCCAATTTGTTTATCTAATTGATCAATCCTTGCAGGAGCAGTATCCGGTTCCCAGGATTTGCCCTCTTGCCCCACACTAACTAAACAAATACACCTTGAGCAAAACCTATTAGCACTAGCTGCCATCACCGCTCACTAGTGCTACTCTAAAGCTGATATAACGTATAGAGTTACATAACGCCAAACTATATGCAGGGTTTCCCCACACAGAGTATATTTGGACGAGCCAATCCAGGTATAATGACGGACGCTCAAGCTCAAGTATATTTGCTGACCCTTTTGTCTGTCCGGAATCTGTCCGGAAGAACTATTTGCAATCGGTTAATTAGTAGCGGACTGTACACCACTCTCGCATTGGCAAGATAAAAAATTCCAAGAGCGATAGCACAAAAGCAGTGTAATGTTTGCTACTAGTTAATCGGTTGCATTTGGTAAAAAGAATAAGAGCGTACGGACGGTCGCGCATGCTCTGCTGAGACACACAGTTTTGCATGGTGAACGGCTCTTCTTTATAAAATCCAAGATGATTAATAAAACTCAATGATGCTGCCAAAATGCAGGACTTAAAAATGTGCTTATTATTAGTGGTGTTTGCGAAGCGAAGCACTACTGTTGTTATCTCAAAAGTTTGGCACGTAACTAGTCCCGCACCGTTTGTCGTAGACCCAGTCAGGTGTCAAATCGTGCACCTTATTCGGGAATGGGGTGCTATGACTTTTCTAAGGGGTGGGCAGTTAATTGCCCCAAAAAGTACCATAGACTTAACATTGAGACCAACATCAGCTATGACATCATTCCTATGTCTATGATGCCACGGCAAGCACCGCTCACATTTTCTTCAGGAAATGTGCCTCTCTAGTTATTATTTTAATAAGCATATTATCATTAGGGCCCAAGCACCATGACATCAGCCCTATGTCGTCATAGCTTGTGTGGGTCCTTTTGATCTTCTAAGGATTTTTTTTTTTTTACTTTTTCCAGAAACCTGGGCTTTTGGGGGGTCTTAACATGCTCAAATGCCTGAGTGGCTACGCCCCGAGCACAACACAGAATTTTGCTGCTTATACACACTTGCGTGTAAACAGTACAGGCGAAACCATGTTTCATGGGGCTGAACAACTTTAACATTGCATTTTAAGGACTCAGCTCAACAGGAAATCAGTTATTTTGGGTCACTTGCAAAATGCACCCAAAGAAATTTGATACACACTTGCTGGGGGATTTGTACAATCGGCACCAAACCTGATCAAGACACTGAGGATGCAAGATTGTGGAGGGATTTTTGATATCCAAAACTAGTCAGCTGTGACGATGCGTATGCCGAAAAGTGGTTAATAACTTTGTGTAGCATCATATAGAGTGACATCATAGTGGGATGTGATGTTTTTTCCCAGCATCTTGGGCGTTTTGAGGGTCTTGATATAAAATTCGCCCATTCTAAAATTATGTCAAAAATTATGTCCCTTTTAAATACACATGTGCCCACTGGGCCTGCTGTCTTTCTGGTGCGCCCACACATTGATGCTTACAACTATCCTTAATATTATAATTAGTATTACTACTACTATTATTTGGTCACAGAAACAACCTTAAACCACCATAAAAAATAAGTGAAAAAAAAAATCTTTGAATCTGGTGGTAAGAATTGCCAGCCTGATCCGCTGGCTACTACTGCAAACATATTTCAGACCTGTGAGAAACACTGATATGCACAGAACTTTTTAGATACGCTGTAAAAAAAAAAAAAAAAAAAAAAAAAAAGACACATTTGACCTCTTGTTTGTCACAACTCTTCTTAGTATGGAGCGCAAACAAAACAAGTCCTACTACAGCACTATAATTAAAAACAAAATAATAAGAATTTAAAGGAGCTTAGATGTAGAGAAACGGTCCTTACGCTGAGTAAGCTTTAGCGATCTTCATGAACATGACCTCATCTCCTCCTTTGTCCGGGTGGTACTTTAGGGACAACGTTCTGTACTGCTTCTTGATTTCGGACACTGAGGCACCCTACACACAAACAGAAAACACACACACACACACACACACACTAATCAGGGACATATCTTCGAAGGCAAAAGACAGTCTTAGGTTATTGTCATAATTATTGTTACTATTATTATTATTATTATTATTATTGTTAAGTGTTTAAATCTTACCGGATCAAGCTGTAGGACCTCGAAGGGATTATATTCCTTATACTCATGATCTAACTTGGACACCTTATAAGCCAGGAAAATAAATACGGCCCAGCCAAACAGCAGTGCTGCTTTTCTGTTGAGGCAAAGAACAAATCAAACTTTGCACAATTATTATGTGATTTTAAATGAGAATAAGGTCGCTAAGACTTTCTTAAGACTCATATGCAGGGTGTAAAGTGAATGTAAACATTGCTGTAACAGTCTCCATGGTAACACAGCTAGAAGTGTAATACATTAAAGCTCCACAATGTCACGATTTCAGCAATTACAAAACAACCTAAACGCACCCCCCACACGGCAAATACTTTAAAGGTGTGCCACTTGAGGGCAACCTAAAGCTTTTAATAATTGTTATTATTTTAAAAATAACAATTATAACGAGCAACGAGTGGCAAGGTTGATTATTTTTCAGTAACAGAAAGCCCAGAAGTGTTAATTTTCATTTATATAACAGCAAACTGCATTCCATTCATAGCTAAATATTTCCTACATACTATCCCTCTGGTGTCTGTATCAGATGTTTAAAACAATTGCGCCACAGTAATTATACTACAGGTCCCTAATTTGCCAAGCCGTCACTCACATACACACACACACACACTTACTTTAGTGTTGGGACAATGCTCTGTTGTGATTTCATAAGCCTGAGGCGATACCACAGGCATCTTCCGTGAACTCTCCGCAAGCTCTTCAACCGCAATTGTTCTGGAAAAAAAAAAAATTGGTTAAAAGCACCTAATCACAGCCCATACATACAATGAATCTTGTAATTACCAACATACTAATGAAGAAAAAATAAATAAAAAAAGAATGAAAGCACCACCCGGATTTCCATTTAGAAACTTTTTGTAGATCGAGTCAAAATAAGTTCAGAAAGCGACATCAACTTAAAATGGCTGCACACATCACAAATATGTGTTTATACATTTGTAGGCCATGGAATGACAAGATACAAGATGTGTCCTGATGACTTCAATAAAATGACACAAGCAGAAGATTACATTTTAATACATGTATAGTACCAGACAAAAGTTTAGACACACTGTCTAATTCAATGTTTCTTGTTTAGAGGTTTATTTTATACATTCTAAAACAATACTGGATTTTTTTTAACTATAAAGTAACAAATATGTGCATTAGGCAAAAAAAAAAAAACATCATCAACAGTCCTTTGTTATTTTAGAATATGAAGGTCAGCTGAACAGTATCGTCAAGTGCATTTTTAAAACCCATAAAGCACCATAAATGCAACCGGCTCTCATGAAGACCATCCCAGAAAAGTGAGACCAGCCCCAGAAATCACTAATTAACAAACAGCACCTCAGATTAGAGCTATAATGAAGGATTTACAGAGCATAAGTAGCAGACATATCTCAATATTACTTGAGATTATTGCATATTTTGGATGCCTTCAGCATTGTTTTAGAATGTAGAAAAAATAAATATTAATACGTTACATGGTGCAAAAATGTTAGAATTTGTAAGATAAAGTGCAGTTTTCCTACTGACAGCGTTACAATAAGTCAAACTGCACAAGTCAAAAATTGAGAGGTGTTGGTTTATTTCTTCATCAGAATCACAATGTACAATTCTCAGACAACAGTGCGACTCAGTCTCACATTGAATAAGCACTGCTCATCCCCCCCAAAAAACCACCCCGGTCTCCCCTAGGGGTGCTCCAATCAGGGTCTTTGCCAATACTTAACCACAGGTGTGTGTGGTGTTTTTGGGATTATTTATCATACAGTATTGTTGATTTATTTACTGTTTATAGCAGCAAAAATAAATACTCTGAACAACAATATACAAATATAATTAGGATCTACGAAAGTACCATAAATGTAAATATTTTATTTATTGGAAGGCAACGTATGCAGCATGTTCCATTGTCTCATTAATTTACAGTGAAGATTAGAAAGAAAATAAAACCATTAGAATAGACTGTGATTGACTAACGAGCAAAAAAAGGTCTATTTAACTAGCATCAAGGGGCGCTCTTTCTCTCTCTCTCTCTCACAGACACACACACAGTCAGTCTGCATGCGTGAAGCGGTAAGAAGAACCCGGACTGCCTCGCCCAGAGCTGAGAACTGCTCTTTATTTATCTTATTATTATTTTGAGAGGATGGTTTTAGTCTTTTACTCCCTGCAGAATAAGGCTCAAGGCCTGGTCTAGATGGGCGAGTGATGGTCGACTTACGAGATTTAGCTGCTCCCTTTGTGAATAACTTTTCATACTCCGATTAATGTATTGCTCTTAGCCGTGTAAAGTTGTTTAAGCTTTCGGCAGACATCTTTCCCTGTGGTTTTGTTTTAGAGAATAAAAAGTTTACCAAAATTGCAAGGCAAAGTTGAGGGCTTTTAAAGAGATTTGGTAATATTCCCAGATTAACGATAGCATGTTGATGTGACTATCGAACCATGTATTTCGGTCATTACAATAGTATTAGTTTATGTAATCACTGATCACCTCTTCGCCCCATCCACTGATCACCTCGGTCCATCTCCACAACAAACCAATCACTGATCGCCACAGTTTCCCCGACAACCAATCACTTATCAACAACCAATCACTTATCAACAACCAATTACTGAGCGCCGCAATTTCCCCGACAACCAATACTCAACAACCAATCTCTGATCGCTGCAGTCTCCCCCACAACCAATCCCAGCTTACCACAATTTCCCCCAAAACAATCTATGGTTTCCCCCAACAACCAATCACTGAGTGCCGCAGTTTCCCCGACAACCAATCACTCAACGCCACCAAACGCCACTTGGTTTCGCCACCAAAAAATTACTGATCGCTGCAGTCTCCCCAGAACCAATTCCAGCTCACCACAAATTTCCCCATAACAATCACTATGTTTTCCCCAACAACTAATCACTGATCGCCGCAGTTTTCCCCACAACCAATCCCTGCTTAGCACAACTTCCCCCACAACTAACCCCTGCTTACCACAACTTCCCCCCAAAACCAATCCCTGCTTACAACTCCCCCCCCCCCCCCAACCAATCACTGCTTACCACAATTTCCGCGACAGCCAATCACTGATCGCCGCAGGTTTCCCTGACAACAAATCACTGATCGCCGCAGGTTTCCCTCAACAACCAATCACTGATTTCGGTAGTTTTCCCAAAACTAATAAATTATGACTGCTGTTTCCTTGACAACCAATCAATGCTCACCTATATCTGTTCCACCCTCACACTTCTGCATTATTTCTTAGGAATATTTACTGTAATAAAATAAGTTATTTCTTCGTGGCTTTTTGTCTGCGTTCTTGTTAAAAGGACATCATTAACTTTGACTTTATAAAGGACTTTCTTCTAAAGTAATCGATTATTTTCCATGATGTTCTCGAATGTATAACTTGATAGATACACCAACGACCATAATAACTCAACGACCATGCAAGTGACTCCATGACGTCACCTGGTGAGCAGGCTAGGAACCTTAGCTTCTTCCCCCTGAAGAAACTTTAGCGACTCCACCGGCTTCAGTATCGACACGTCAGACTGCAGACGTGACTGCTCACGTTAAAGTAACTTATCTTCTGATACGTCATACACACACACACACTGCTACACTGCTCGCACAGGCTCTTAACCGACCGAATTTAGTCGGGGTAAAAATATGACAACAAGTGGCTAATGTTGAGCCAACACAACACTGCCCTGATGTTACGTAGCTTACGTAAGTTACGTTAGAAAGCTAGCTGGCTAAATGCTGAAACGTCTGCGTCTACAGCAACACAACTTAGCTAGCGATCCGTATAGACTAAGTATTAGCAAATTAGCACATAAATATCTTGACACGTTTCAAACAAATCGCTATTGTTAAAAATAAAACTGTAATAATGCAAACGCGCTGATCTCAGTGCTGTAAAAGAGCGTAGAACGGTTATTAGCGCACCGCGGCTAGCTAACTAGCTTAGCAGGTTTATTGCATGCTAACGCGGTCTCGCGCACATTCCCCCTCCTTCTCCTCACCTGCGTTCTGATCCCGCGGCCAGAGGTAATAGGTGGCCGGGATGACAATTAAACCTACGAAGGACGTAAGAAAGTAGAAAAACGTATTGCCGCTGTCATCGTACTGGAACTGCTGTCCGGCCATGTCGGAGCGGGCGAGAACAACCCCTGCGCTGCCCGCTGCTTCTCCGCCGCTGAGCTTATCCGCCCCTCAGCCCACAGTTCAGGCTATAGCAGTCAGGAACGCGCGTGCGTCCTTTCCCTACCCGCTTTCTGTCTAATCCCGCCTCCTGTCTTTCTGGTTGGCTGGACTGTCTTCGGTCCCACCAATCATACACCGATTTCAAAGTTTTCCAAGGCTTACACGCGCCACCCGAGCCATTCATATACAAGAAACGAAATCTGTCAGAAAGCGGGTGCAGAGAAAAGGACGCGTCCATTTTGTATTTTGAAGCCAGCTCCTACAAGCCAATAAAAAAATCTCCTTTTAATTTAAAATAAAAGCCCAAGTTTCGCTATATAAAAATGCATATCCACTAATAACATTTAGTGCATGAGACTCTATAAATTCATTAACCGAATTCTTGCAAAACAATAAAGCATTAACTTCTTTTGGTAATTTTATTAGTTTTATTTTTTGCTTGTTATCAAAAGCTCATTATTGCTCCGTTCACTCCTGACGAGTGAAAACAATGCAACCAATACATGATCTGTGGATTGGTATACGTGTTCTACGCATGCGCACTGGTATTTACTGTTTTTTTTCTTACTGATTAATTTATGTAATATTTAATTTAAGACTAAAATACATGTGACGATAGAAAGTTTTTTTTTTGAAAACTATAAATCTTTGACAATCGATTGCTGTTTTTTTCATAGAATTGTACATTAATTTATGCAAATTGATATTTAATCTTTAAAATAATTTAATGTTGGTATTTAAGTATTTCATTTCATTTAATATTTTAAACTTGACATAACTCTTACAAACCCGTGCAAACATTTTCCCTCGAGCTTAAGAACTGTCTAATAATTGAACGAAATCGAACTCGTATTCTGAATAATATCCAATTTTATTACGGCAGACTTTTAAAGTAAAAACACTACAAAACTATTTAATAGCGATGGATGACGACGCACGGGGTGTTTCCACATTTTTTCCACAGGAGGGCAGCATCGTGTTTAATATTCATTCATCAACAGACAGTAGTCTAATTTGACAGCATCTGAATCAGATTTTTAAAAAAATGTACACAATGTATAAAAAACATATTGCATGTAAGAACATTAATAATTACAATTTTGTCTTGGTTTAGTTTTACAGTGACTTTATTTCCAATATCACAGCATTATCAACATATACAGTATGCATTAAGTTCCTTTATACACTGTCTGGTCAAAAAATAAATAAAATCACACCCTCAACGATTTCAATTAATCACCTTTAGCTTTGATTACTGCACACAATTTTGTGGCCAATTTATGTGTGAAAATGATTCCTCATGCTCCCAGGAACACTCTTTTAATTTATTATCTCCTGAAACATACCCGTGCCATCAGGGGGAAAAAAAAAAAACTCCATAGTGGTGATACTCTGGTCATTCAGTACATTTAGGTCATCAGCTGACTTGACATTATTGCCACATAACATTGAAGAAGTCTAAAGCTGACGACTGAAGCAACACAAGGTCACAACACTATGGGCACTATACATGAGTGCATCGCTCTGAAATATTGTCCATCTGGACACATGCTCTTTTTCCATTGCTATAAAGTCTAATCTTTATGCTTCCTAACAAATTGAAGCCTTTTTTTCTGATTAGTCTCACTAACAAGTGTTTTTTTTACAGCCACACAGCTGTTTAGTCACAATCCCACCGTGTGTACAGAAATGCTCTTACTATCACTATTAAACATATAGTTTTTACTTCTTTTTTCTTTACCATGCAACCTCACCAAGCCTTTAAGTGATCTTCATTCATGATTTTTTTCCCAACCACATTTCTTCCACATAGTTGATGGTTCAGTACCACCCTTCCAGGTTTTGATAATGTATTGAAGGATTTTTAGTCCAGTTCCAGGATTTTCAAGTCTTCTTGCCTTTTTTGCTTGATGCAGCCAATAATTTTACCCTACAGAAATGATGACTTTATTTTTTGGCCAGGCAGTGTATGAAGATGCCTGCAATTGGTTTGCAGCATTTATAAATTAAAGGTTGAAGAAAAAGTCAATAGCATTTTTTTTAATGGGAAATTAAAACAACAACAAAAAAATTTGTTTTATAAAAATAAGAACAATGCAAAACATCCAAAATGGAAACAAACATGTTTTTTTTTTTTTTTTGGAGTGATGCTGCAGAAACATCACCCAATTATCTAGATGAAGATTTTTATGCCATGTTTTACGCTGCTGCATTGCATTTCTGCTCACCATGGTGATGCACAGAGTGATGAGTTAAAAACCAGTTCAATCCAGTCTGATTAGACTCTCCTCTTAACCAAAGCGACAAACTGACAAAAGATGCCACGTGTTATCTAAAACATATTCATTTAAAGGAACCATAATGTCTTAAAGCTTTCTCTTTCCATCATTTCATCATCTTTTTCTTACTCTTGCGCCCCAGTGAAGCGGCGATATCCTGTCTTTTTGAAATTCCCCCGAGACTGCCCGAGTGCCCGTTGGGGAGTTCGTGGAAAGGCGCCTGAAGACATGCCTGCTCCTCTACACTGTCAGCCAAGGCAGCGTTCTCAGTCTCTAAATACATGTTGTATAAGATACAGCAAGTCCTCACAGCCAGACTAGTTCGTCGTACAGAACCCATTTGCAGACACGTCAGTCTTTGAAACCTGCACCTCAGACTGCTCAGGGATCCTCGCACCACCCGGAGAGCCGCCTGCACTCTTAAATTGTACCGCAGCTTCTTCTCTCCTAGCATCCCGTAATCTGGAAACGGAGTGAGAAGATGTTCCGACAGCGGAAACGTGACGTCACCGATGACGTGCCTGCCGTGTAGAAGGTTTAAAGGATCCTCCTGCAATGCTTTTCCGAGTTCGGTCTCTTGAAGCACTCGGGAATTATGCCACTTTCCTGGGTGCTCGGCGTTTACACAAGTGAAGCAGCCCTGATGGTTACAGAACACCAAAAGAGTTACAGCATACGTGTTATCGACCCAATATGCTTCTGGATCAGGGACGTCAGCAGGCCTGTCAATGGGAATGGAGCAGGAACCGAGTACACATACGGTCCCAGGAAGCCCGATGTCTGTTAAAAAGCCTGCTACGGATGCTTCAGCTTCTTTCCACTTAGGCCAACGAATTTGATCGGCAAAGTTTTTCGTGATCAAGGTGCAGAAATCGTCGAGCTGAAGCTGAATTAGAGATTCGCTGGTGTGAAAACGAGCTGCGATGCTGCTGTGAGACTCCTGAGTAGAAAGAGTCCACAAACTGGCCAGAACCGCATGCGTCACCGTCCAGCCTTCGAGACGACGCGTCATCCAGTCGCAAGGTGACAAGAAGTTTACCAGCTCCTGCAATTAGAGGTTTATTCAGTCACAAACTAATCGTCTAACTGGGAGCGAGGGTCAATACTTCAGTGCATTAATCTGAAAAGCAGGCACATGATCAATATGTTTGGCTAAAATCCTTAAATGTGTTAAAGCTGTCTCTGTGTTAAAGCATTATTATCTTGTTTTTTTATGTTGTTTATTTTTGTTAACACTGGATGTAATTTTGCTCAACTTGCATTCTTATTCTGAAAATATCAGCCATGTAAGATCATTCTTAATACATTCAGTTTAATTATACTACCAAAAACAAAATCTGCTCCACAGACTCGGTGCTATCTGCCCTCTTTCACATACAGTATGTGACCTAGCGTAGTGGTTAGCATTGTGGGCTTGTACCTCCAGGGTCTCGGGTCTGTGCATGTTTTTATTTTGCTTGTTTTTCTCCTGGTACTCCAGTTTCCTCTAATAGTCCAAACACTTGCTAATTGGCAGTCCCAAAGTAGTGTGTGAATGTGTGAGTGATTGTGTGCTCTGCCCAGGGTGAACCCTGCCTTGTGCCCCAAGTCACCTGGGTTAGACTACAAGTTTTTCCAGGTTTTAAACCCAAGATCTTTGGGCGAAAATCCTAAATAGAGGATTTTTCCCCAAAACTGTAAAATTATATTTATTACCCAAAAGTTGTTTTCTTAAAGAAACAAAAGTTTTCTTGAAATTAGAAAATTGACAAAAGTTTGTATTCAGGGATAAATTTTGTTTTCTTAAGTTAAAACTAGTTTTTAAATAAAAGTTGTTTCCTTATGGAAAAAATTATTTTCCTAAAAAAAAAAAAAACTTCCCAAATTGTTTTGAGATTTTTTTTATTTTATTAAAGTTGCTTTCTTTAAATAAAAGTTGTTTTCTTTAAAGTTATCTGCTTGTGGTTTAAAAAGTTGTTTTCTTTTTCATAATTAGTTTTCTCTGTGTCCCCAAGAATCCAAAGAATCATGTGTGAACTTACACACACAGGAGAACAAGTAGGCTACAAAATGTGTGTGGGTTTCTGAATTCACAGGATTTTCATCGATAACAATTTGTCATATCCAGCTCAATAAACAATGATGCATGCTATATATTATTATTATTTTTTACTTTTTTTAAAGCACTATTGTCTTTTTCTTCTTCTTGGTCTTTGGGCTGTTTCCTTTTAGGGGTCGCCACAAAAAAAAAAGCTGGTGTAAAATATCACAATATTGATATTATAGTAAGATATCATTCAGCATTAAAAAGGATCATCTCTACATTAGTAATAAATGTTCCAAATGTACTGCTGCTGCTAACATTCTACAGTATAAACCTAGATTCGGATTAAAAGGTAAATAAAAATGGATTTTAAAAAACCTGATTAGACCTACTTCCACTTGGGGTTGTGTGAGCTGGAAGCATTTCTGGAAATCCAGAACAGAGAGAGAGGGAACTGTAGCACTAAAGAAGTTCCTTTTGTCTTCTTCATCATCACTTTCATCATCATCATCATCATCATCTCTGTGCAGATAAAATGAGGAAGTGTAATTATAAGGTAACTTGTTATTGTCAGCTGATAATGCTAGTTAGCTAGCCACGCAGCTTCTACAGGAGCTGTTCCGCCTTGCAGCGTCACTCACACGTGCGCGTCACTTTAATATACCTACAACTTACCCAAATCCTCGTGCTTTAAAACGAGTTGTGAAGTGCGCGTGATCCTCGGCGTCTAACTCATCTGCTAATAAGAACGCGGCGATGCAGCGCTCCAGCGCCATCACTGCTCTCGTGCGCGGACACCAGGGTTGCCAGGTAACTCTATCCAAATCCCCTGAACATCCCACAGGTCACCGAGAGAGCACGGGTTATCTTACTGATCACATGTAGCAAGTTCCCTGAAATGACAAAAGTAGTTTTTATTAGATAAAAGTTTTTTCTTCAAGTAACATTTTTTAACGTTTTTGTTCTCATGATTTCAAGATGGAGAAAGTTTTTAATATACAATAAAAATAACAAATTATTTCTACTTATTTTTAGAGATCAGAATTGTTTTCGTAAGATACATGTTTTAAATTAAAGTTGTTTACTTGAGGGAAAAAAAGTAATTTTATTCGAATAACAATACAATTTTGTAAAATTGCTAAAGTGTTTTCTTAAAATAATTTTAGAAATTACAAAAGTTCCTAAAATAAAAGTTTTCTTGAAAAGAGAAATTATCTCTTGAGATAAAAAATAGTTTTTAAATAGCAAAGATAGAAGTTGTTTTTTTATGTTATTTTCCTAAAGTCATTAAAGTTTTTATAAAGTTTACCTTCTTAACATAACAAAAGTTATTTTTGAGATCAAAGTTGTTTTCTTTTAAATAAATTTTTTTTTTAGATTAGGTTGTTTTAAACAAAAAATATAGAGATGAAATAGCTTTTTTTTAAGATACAATTTTTCTTAATAGAAGTGGTTTTCTTGAAATGACAAATAAATTCCCTAAAATGACAATTTTTATCTTGATATAACAAAAAAGCCATGCTCGTAAAATACCAAAAATTGTCTTTGTGATGTTACTGAAACATGTTTTTTGAGATAAAAGTAATGTTTTAATACAGTTTTTGAAATAAGCTATTTTCCTAAAATCTTTTTTTTAAAGTTGAAAAAGCTGTTTTCTTAAAATAAAAAAACTCTTGAGATAAAGATTAGTTTCTTGAGATAACAAAAATGTCGTTAATAACAAAAGTTTTTTTACAGATAAAATTCCAGATAAAGGTTTCTTAAGATATATATTAAAATAAGTTGTTCCCTTGAGGAAAAAAGGTTTTCTTTCAAGTTATTTTTCTAAAATTGCAAAAGTGTTTTTTTAAAATAAAAGACAATTTCTCACCATCATGAACACTACAGTAATCCTGAATAGGTGATTGAATTTATTTCCACATTTCCATGTTTATTGTACGAAGTAGGAGAGATGCCAGCTGAATGGTTTTTGGATCACAAGACAAATGGTGATCCATCTTAGAAAAGAAAATGTAATTCCTGCAGAATTACAGAGGAATAACTGTACAAAAAGAAATAAATACATTACTTCCATACCTAAACATATTTTACAACATATTGTTGCTGTTATGGAAAATGAATCAGCACTTTCTGACCAGTCAGTATGGAGAGTTCAACATCGCTGTGATATGAAGACTAATAATCAAGAGTTTTCACTGGTTTTTAATTATTTTTATTATATGTACCAAAGCTGATGTTTCGTAACAAATTAGATTACAAATTTTGACAGTTATTTAATGTAGTTAATATTTAATTATGGTTATTAAATGGTGCTTTTCCTCATATCCCATACAGATTCAGTAGTTTGAGTCACTGATTAAATATTAAGTTAATGTCTCATCAACAGGAGGCACCAGAGCAGCATTAACACTCCTGTAATTCACTGCGCTGATAGGGTTAATAAGCCTAAAATAAAATTAAGATCCAAAAAAATGTACTAATCAATTCTGTGCCACTACAGAATCAAGTATGCAATAATGAAGCAAGGCAAGACATCAGACACAGAGATAACAAATACAGTAGCGAGAGAGAGAGAGAGAGAGAGAGAGTGAAAAACCCTGCTCAGTAACCTTTATCACTCTCTCTTCAATCCTATTGACCCTTGTGCAGACAGGAATATCGAATGATGAGAGCTCTGATGATGAGCTCTGCCTTCTTCAAACTGAAGAGGAGCTCTCGCCCCTTGTCCCCTAATCAAAGTTAAATATGCAGGAAGTAATTACATAGGTCATGACCCCTCTCCTTCATTTACCTTTCCTGACATGATTAGAAAACTCTATGAGGATGAAAAGCATTTGATATGGTTAAAAATCACAGTCATATGACAGTTTTATATTTTATTTTTAAACTCATGGCTTATTACAACAGCTGTAGTGAAACTGTGCTGAAATGAATAGGACTGGTATAAATGTGAGGAATGAAACCCATGCAGTGTAAAGGGTTAAAATGAAGACTACTGAGTTCTACTTGAAAGTACAAACCCAAGCATTACATGGACCTTTACACGGTAATATTATAAATAATAAAATTTCTTTAGTATTTTATTTCTTGTATGTGTATATACTGTATGTGTATGGTTTTATTATTAACAACTGCCTGGCTTAATCATTAGCAATTAAAATAATACTTGATTAGCCATATTACAAAAAAAAATATTCACTAAAACAAGTTCGCTCATTCAACATAATAAAAGTTAGCTGCAAATGTAGTGTGATTGGAATTAGAAATAAACTTACATAATTATTTAAATGTAAAAAAAAATGACTGAGGATTAGCACCATCTAATGCAATAGACAAGCATGCTTAGTTAACATGTTAGCCTGTTTTAGCCTGTTAGCTGTTTTTATGAAGACTGGCTGTTTTTATACTGTATTTGCGTTTTCTAAACTGTATATGGTCAAAATGCCATGGTATTATATAAAATCTGATTGCCATGGGTTAAGATAATGATGTGTAAAATTGAACTATAAACTATTTTAAATAATTCAAATGTCTAGCTATTGTACCAAACAGTCTATATTTTTAGTAATGTTAATTTGGGCATGTGGAAAAATAAACTAGATATTTGTATTTTTTTGGATAATTTTTGGTTGAAATTAAAACATAAAGCGTGAAAAGCATGCGTTGAATACAAATTCAATTCCTCTAGGATTTTCCTGTACTGCTTTTTAATTCCTTACATATAATTTGTAACATAAAATTAAACATATTTGTTAAATTATTAAATTAATCATTACTTAGTGGTTAAATTAAATTAACCACCAAAATCAAAACACACAATGTAATTATTTGGTATGTTAGAAATAAAAACTTCAAGACATGCTGTTATTGGAAAAACACTAAACATCAAAGTGGGTTTGTTTTTATCCCTTATTTATGAAAGAGCGTTTTGGAGTGTAAGCTGTTTTGGCTATCAGAAGATTCCACTATTCATAGTAGATACACTTAAGATTTTATTGGCACCCATTTCCTTTACAGACCCCTATCTGTTTCTGTCTCTTCAAGGCTTTGAGGATGTCTCTTCCAGCTGATGTATCCAAAGAAAAGGCAGGAAGGGATGCAGAAAAGGGTCAGATGTTCCTGCCCTGATGCCATGCCCCCTTGCAGAGATGCTTTCATTAAACAAAAGTCATCTACTCAAGGTTTCTGGGATTGTCTATCCTTCAGCATCTGAGATGTCACTGCCAGCTGACCTGTCATAAGATCGTGTGTGTGTTCCAATAAATGGGGGTTGGAGTAGGGAGCAGAGGGCGACTGTAGAGTGCAGAGCCAGTGCTAAGCCACTGTATGACTGCTATAATGAATGGATTGTAAAATCTCTCCTAATATTATAAACCCATGATTTCGAGACTTTGACCTCTGGCAGGTAATAATGCCTTCCTTTCATACAGCTGAACGTCGCCATAGAATCACTTCTAATCATGACCTCTTGGCCTGCGGTGTTGCCCTTTCTGTGACAAAGCACAGTATTCAGCACTCGGCATTTAACTAGCGAACGGTTTGCATAACCAGCAAAGCTGCAGGTCTGAACCATGCTTAACACTGGCTTTGGCTCACATGTAGAACAGGAAGAGATGAAGGATTTTAGTAAAATCATTCAAAGAGGAGAGACATATAGTACCTAATGGAATTAAAGAATAAACAGAAGGTTTATGGGATGTGGCATTTAGTCCAAATTATGTGCTGCTTCATGTGCTATGTTGAAAAATGGTTCTTGTAACAAGGACCTAATATGCAAAATGTACATTTTAGGTCATATTTAGGCAGATGGGTAGTTTGGGTGTGTTGTATTTATACAACAAAATCCAAGCTTTTTGTTCTATTTTAATTCTTGTATTTTTAAATTCATAGTCCACGCTTTATCATAACTTATATTTTTCCTTCTACATCCTCCTGTACTTTATAATGAGTGACTGGATTGTGCTATTCTTGACAATAAGACAAGTATTAATATTTGAATTCATACTTTATTATTATACATTTTAAAAAAATCAGTAGTCTGTTAAAACCTAGGAAAGGGAATTTAATTAGGAATTTTGTTTAAAAAAAAACACCCACAAACAGAGGATGCTTTGCTTACAGGCCTGCCTTTATATAAGCCCAAGATATCAGCTGAGTTTCAAGCATTTCATAATTCTCTCAAGTACTAAAAAGTCCAAAGTCAAAGCTCTAATCCTAATCCAAGCCATAAAAGATAATCGCTTATTTCCTTTCTTCCCTTCGCCCTCTCTCTGGGTCGGTTTATGCGATACATCGATTCTTCAATCACGAGGACATAAAAGTTAGTCAGCAATGGTGATTTTTAACAATGGTTAGGAATTCCATATAAGCTTATCACACCTTGTCAGAAAAAAAAACACCTTTCTTGGTACATCACATGTTCAACGTGTACACAAAAGATTATCTTCATTTATGGCACCAGCTCAGGGCCTCTTAGCAATCATATGATTGAAGAAATCAGGTACAATGCGCTTAAAGACCAGTGTGATAAGTAATGGCACAGCTCCATGAGACCAAAAAGCCACTGGATATGTTGTTGAGCCAAGTAACTTTATCCTACATTTAGATTAGCTGCTAATGATGGGAAGAATATGTTCCTATGAAAGATAAATAACCCGAAAACAACATTTAGTGGTTTTTCAGCTACAGAAATCTTTAGCAGATCATACCAAACATGTAAATCTTGAAAATACTAAGTATTATTTAGGTCACTGCTGGCTTAATTACTTCCTTACAATTAAAATATTTATGCTTGGAAAGCCCAAATGATCCCGTCCAACATAACACAGCGCAGTTAACTCTTCCATTCATTACACACATCCTGTATCTTTTCTGCTCTTCATCAGAAAACCAGTCAGACTGCTACATCATGATTTTATAGGAACTCAAAAACACATTAGTAGCTAAAAGGGAAGAGACGGTCGCTTCGTATACGCATACAAAAAAAAAGAAGAAGAAGAAAAGACTCAGGCCAAAATGTCACGTGACGAGCACAGTTCCTTTAGTGCATTCTCCTTTCATTTCAGCCATTGCTTTTACCTCTTCACTCCACACATGCACCATGTATTTATTAATGGATCACTAATGGACATCAAGTGCTTGCCGCAGTGCAGTGCTACTGCTGCTATGTTATATGTACGAGTCCCGAGTACGCTATGCGAAAGAAATAAATAATAAAAGCTTTTAGCAGGGACGAAGATGCTCTCTCGGGCACACTGGGAACCTAACCAGTCTCACCTAAAGCTCTCGTCTTGTCAGTCCTGCGAAAGTCACTAATCTGTACGGAGGAGTCCGTCCTGTCCTGAAAATACTGCATTCATTCACATGCTCATCAAAACAAGGGGGAAAAATAATCAGATGTATCTTCACAATAAGTGATGAGGACTTTAATTGTGATAATGATAAAGTCCAGGGATGTTTTACACTCCATTCCACAAAAACAGTCACCTTCCTGTTGGAAAAAAGGACTGGTTCTTGGTTCTTGTGTGCTTCATTCAGCTGTACTTGTCTTGGATATTCATCAGGCTGTGGCTGGACTTGGCTCTTTTAGCTGTATAAAAATAATCAGACATTATAATTTTTTTGGGAAGTACATTATGTCCTTTATAAGACAATACTCTAATACTAACATTAAGACCTTATTGCATTTCAAGTAAGGTTTTCATAACTGCTGCCAGGTGAAAGAGGAAACCCTTCCTGCTAAGTTATGATCCAGTAGCTCCTTCACAGACTCCAAAAATTGAGCAAAAATTGATTTTAGCATGAACATAGAGCAATATAACGCTGTTCTTCTCATGCTTTTATGTATTACTAACATACATCCTGGCTGATATTTCAGTTTACTGCACTAAATATCTCCTGGTCTTTTAAAGTTAAAATACACTTCTCTAAAAGAGAGACACGTACGGTGTATAAGCTTGCGTTTCTTTTGTTCCGAGTGCAGGTAGTTGCTCAGGTAGAAGATGAGCGGAAGGAAGAGCATGAAGCTGGACACGGCGATGACCGGGATGTTCTCCTCACGTGTTAAAGAACAGTTAAAGTCCTTGCTCCACAAATGTCGTGTTACGTTCATCTAGTAAAGAAAGCCAAAGGTAAGACCACTTCTTGCAGAAACAGAAATAAGCATGTATGTATTTAGGATATGTAAACTTTAAATCACTGCTCACCGCATCCTCCACATCAATACAGAGACTATTGTTTTTTGACATGCCGCTATACAAATCGTTAAGGATTTTATATGTGGGCCTGCATTCTCTGCACAACTCCGAGTGGTTCTGTTGGCAATTAATCAACACAACGTGTTACAAATCCAAAACATTACCATGTACTTCTATTACCGAGGCTGACATGTTACCTGCTGGTATTTCTCGAAGCAGCTCCGTGTCTGATTGAGAAGGTCGATGAAGTAAAGTGTGGTATTTGACACACTGTTCTGATGCACCAGACAATCTGAAGAGCAAAAAAGAAATAAAAAATTTGGTTATTGCACACGCATTCCTATAAATAACAGAATGCAATATTTAAATGCAGAAATGAAGATGACTCACTGATACAGTTAGACTTCTCCCAGATGTCCATTATGCTGCTGTAAAGGTTGTAGACTACCATCAGTCTGTCTGAATGCAGCAGGACTTTTTCACAGCTCATGTTGCCAGGCCCCATCTGTGTTTGACAAAAAGTTAAGATATTTCTCAAAACATCAGTTTGATAGTCAGACTGCATGCCTAGCTTCTTAAGAATGATACAGATTAATTAACTAATTTTCCTGATTTTTCATACTTTACAAAAGATCAGAGGTTTAAGAAAAGATTTGATGCTGAAAAATCAAGCCAGTCAAGTCGACTCCCTGGTCTTGGGCTGGTAGGTTACACCATATTGTATAAAAGCATTTGAATACCTGATCAGTCAGTCAAACCTATGTCCTTACTGAACATGCAATTCCAAATTTATTTCAAAAAAGCATAACACAAAGGCTGTTCACACCTGGACTTTTGATGGTGCAGAAAGTACATAATACAGTTGTGACAGTAAAAAGTACATTTATTTATTTATATTATCCACTGCTATACTATACCACACTTATCCCTGTGTTTCAATATGCTTGGATAGCATCAAGGTATCAAGTTTTCAGAGTACACCGGGGCCATGATAGAACTGCCAGCTTCACATCTAAAACCATGGCCTCCCAGGAACTCTTTTAACAGCATAAACATGGGACTGCAGAAAGGGTGTGGCAACAACGTCCAGCAGAGTTCCTTTAATGTACAAGTGGTAGAGTGGGCAGTATAAAAACAGAACGCCTTTGGTGATCAAATTCATTAAAGTGAAGGGCCATTAAAGGGGTTACTGCGTTAAAGCGTTTCAGAGGTGAAGAAGGCAGTATGACTCTGGCGTATTGAGAAAACCTTGTACCATGATGGCACCCAAACACTAGTGAGACCTACACTAGTAAGTGCATTAATGTAGCATAGTGTAGCCAAACAGCTGTTATTCTATGCACTTAAACGTCCCGGTTTGACTTGAACACTCTTTGTAAGAAGGATTGTATCAAAGCAAATCTAAAGTCCTATTTGTAAAGGGTTTGTCCAGGCAATAATCAGTAAAATGCCGTCCTCAGTCTGATGAAATGTTCAGTGAGTGATGCTGTCATGCACATCACGAGTTTGTCCTGCATGTGACCAGGCTGGGAACTTCTGCAAAACAAAGGCTGCATCCCAAACAGTCCTGTAGTGCACACTGCACAGTATCTTCTTAAGCATTCTAGCACACTGTATGTAGTGCACTTGGCAATTTAGGATGCGGTTGCATTTTAGTAATAAAAAATACATTTTAAAAAAAAAAGCAGTCTCACCTCCTGTGTTATGTTGCTGTATATGTTCTGGAGGCTGTTATAACCGCTGTTACAGTTCTGACACAATCGGACAGGTCGCGCGTTAAATACTAGACAGCTCGATAAGTTCGCGTAGACCTGCCCGAAATCCTGCAGCAGTTCCAGGCAGTCGTGAGTGATCTCCAGCTGCTCCGGGGAAGAAGCCGACAGACTGAGAGACGCAAAGTAGCTGTTCCCCTTAAACTGTACGTCTCCACCCGGCTCTGCGGCGTGAACTGAGGTCTGGCTCCTTAAAAACACCAAACACAACACACAGCTGTAACTTGTAAAACTCGCCATATTCATTGAAGTGAGAAACCTTAACTATGCTCTCTCTGTTGCGCACTACTTCCTGTTTTCATTTTCGCACATCGATCACGTGACTCCAAATCCCGCGAGAAGATACAATCGAACGCCGTGTAGAACTTTATAGTGAAGGGAAGTTTGAATCATTTCAGTGATTCGGTTCTTTGAATCTTTTTTTTTTTGAGTCATTTACTTTATCTCCCTCTTTTGATCAGAAATAAACTAAAATGTTGCAGACCCTCAATACGTCCTGGCTATAGTCAGGCCTGGACTGACCACAGGGCATACCAGGCAATGCCCAGTGGGCCGACGCACATTTTTGGGCCGGGGCTGTCAGTCATAATCTAATATTTTTTAAAAAGTTTATTAGGCTAATTTAATTATTACCGCAACGGTAGAGTATTTTAGACACAAATCACAGCCCATTGGTTGACTGTCTTAAAGGACATTGAGCTAGTCCAAAGAAATCTCAGGCCACGCCCTGCCTCCGACACCCCCCTCCTGGCCAGCCCTCATCTCTCCGTGACAAAATCTGTACCAATGGATATACCAGAAAAGAGCAAGGAGGGTGCAGGGAAGCTGTGGGAGAAAAGACGCAAAAGCCTACAAGTGGAAGCAGCGAAATGTGCGAAAATCACAGAAATGTTTGCCACCACCACACATTCAATTGCAGCTGCTGGTGTAGGGCCATCAACATCAGGCAACATCCCAGAGTGCTCAGGCTGCCAAAGCGGAACAAGGGAGTGTAGAACAGAGTAATGTCAACGTTAGTTAAACAGAAAATTGATGATGAGGAGGAGGAGGTGGTGAGGGAGGTGATCCAGCAGGGACAGATTGAGGAAGGCTTCAGAATAGCTAAGAGTCCGGCGATACAGGTCCGTACTCTATGTAGGGAAGACAGAGTCGTTTATGAACGGCCCATCACTACTTTAAAGCTGCCTCTGAAGCTACACGCTGTGACCTAAAGTATGTGGACACGGCAACCTCACACTGTTCTTACGTTAGTACAGAGTCTAAAGCACCCATTAGTGCACAGCTCCTGTAAACGTTGCACAGCATCACAATTTCCCTTCACACTGGCAATGCTGCTGCGCACAAAGCCAGCTGAAGAGCTCAAGTGTTCATGCGGGTGCATCAACACATCCCCACAGCCATGCTAAAAAAAATGAAGAAGAGAAGAGTGAAGCACATGTATATATACAGCAATGTGGAATAAATCTTGTGTGAGATGTTTAACAGGCACATACTGTATAGAAGGCAAGCACAGTGCAGCCGGATGTGTTCCGAATTTGCCATTTTCAGCTGGGATTTTTGTTGTTCTGCTAAAAGAAATGTTTTATTTCATGTATACCACTTCATTTTACATTTTATAAAGTAAAAAAATGACTGATTCATTTTAACTGGTTAGAGTTAGGTTTAATGTTTTGTAACATCCAAGAATTTAGCCAGGTCAAATTATTACTTGAAGATGTATTTAAGCTTTATTTAACTTCAAAGGATCACGTTAATAAATAAGAATTTTTATGTCTGAATGTTTAAATGATGATTGATATTTTAACTTATTGAAATGGGCATTGGTAATTTAGTGGTTTCTCACCTGCCACACAGAAGGCAGATTATTAGACACACCCCTCTCACTCAAGCTTCACCATCCTGCCATCTGAAAAAAGGTACCGAAGCATTCGGGCACACACATCCAGGCTGTGTAACAGCTTTTTTCCACAAGAAATCCGTCTCCTGAACAAAAGGGGACTGGACTAATGAACACACAGACACACACACACTCACACACATTATTACACACTGATCTACACTACCAAACTATTGTATACACCAACCTGTGAATGCTCTTTTGCACAATATTCATTACTTGCACTATTATTTTTGCACTAACTATTTTAATCGTGCTGCTACTTATGGAACGTGTACTGTTTACTGTTTCTCCTCCCACTACCGTAACTCATTACCTCAACTTCACAGAGTATTGTAACGTTATGTTTGTCGCACTTTCACTTTGTCGCTCTTGTTTGCACATTTGCACATTCACTTTAGGTTGTCTCTGTTGTGTCTTTTGTAAAAAAAAACATAAATAGTTCCCGCCTAGCCAGCTAATTATCTCTTAGTTAGCTAGTTCGTTTTTTGTTAATTTATGTTGTTAATTTATGTTGTCATGTCAATCTGTCTTGTCTCAGCTAGCCAGCTAAATAGGCTTCTTAGTTAGCTAGTTAGCTTTTCAGTTAATTTATGTTGTAAATTTATGTCGATGTAGCACCTTGGTTCTGGAGGAACTTCATTTCACTGTGTACTCACTGTATATGGTTAAAGTGATAATAAAGCCTACTTGACTTGACTTGAGAAGGCATGTTACCACCCAATGCCCAACCCCCAGTAACCGGATGCAGTGCTGGTCCCAAACACTGAAATTGGAGAATTGTGTCAGGAAGGGCTTCTGGAATGAAAAAAAGTTTTTTTTTTTTTATTAATGTGACAAGTTGTGTGTGAATCAGATGGTTTGCTGTGGCGATCCTTCAACTTACTTAAAACCATTTTCTGTAACATGATGAATCCTTCCAAAATAAACCTGGACTTTTTTAATATGCTAATTTTCCATGTATATTTTCTAAAGCCCTACTTAGTCACCTCACTATGGTTTATTATAATATTTGAGGAAGAAACACAGTGAACAGTAACAGATCTCGCAAAAAAGATACATGAAGTGGCGCTGAACAGTTTTTAATCACATAAGACAACAGTTTAAAACATGGTCATCGTGTAATTTTTACACATTTCGTACAAATTTGCATTTTGTGTGTTTTAAGTAGCTTTGAAATTTGAGCCTCTCCTCTTACTGTTACTATGAATGTAATCCATGCAGAAAATCTGACAGTTACACTTTTTAAAAGTCATTCATGTGGACCATCTGACTCACAGGTTCCTATGTGAGTTGTTACAACACACATGCACAAATCCAGGGTCTAGGGTTTGATCCTAAGCTTGAGTAAATGTTTCATTCCTTTGGCTATTCAAAGTTTCCTACTACAGTGCAAATTGTACTACAGACCAGATGTAGATCTGAGCATAGCTGCATAATACACCATGTAGTACTATTTACTATCCAGTGTCTCATGGACGCTGCAGAGCTGTGATTTCTGCATGGTGCTCTCTATGTATGGTGCAGGATGATTACCAAGAGCAATGGCTTAGTGATTGACATTTCTGTTAGTAGCCAAAAGGTTGTGAGTTCAAGTCTTAAGACTGCAAAGAGAGCCACTACTGAGTCCTTGAGCAAGACCCTTAATCTCCAGCTTCTCATCTCAACACTTCGATTGGATTTTGAGTCACTTGTACATTGCTCTGGATAAAAGCATCAACAAAATGAATAATTGCAAATGATCAAGGGTTTGATAAGAGCTACTTATAGGAGAGCATAAGCATGGTGGTCTGGTAATAGAAACTAATACTAAATGCAGTCTGGTCGAAAACGAAAACTAATGTTTTAATATAGATCCTGTGCACAGTGCTAAGTTATATCACAGTGTTTTTAATGCAGAGGAACAACAGTCATGTTTGAGGCTCTGATATATTCATATTCACAATCCTTTTGTAACATTTTCTTTTTTAAACAGAGGACAGGAAATCTGGCATTGGAATGTCAGTGAGCACCAAAACTCGCTAGCATGTATAGTAGCAGCAGGTGGAGAAGGGAGGTGTGGGTTATATTCTTGGCTGGCTCGTCTCAGGCCTAAAGAGGGGGCTTTCACATAGAGCTGAGTGTGATCTCTGCAACTCAGCATGCAGCTGGAACATTAGAGATGACTGGGGTCACCACGCTTTGCATACATACACACACCCAATCTGCATGACTCCACTTTTGGAGACTGGGATATGAGGGTATGGGAATGCCATTTGATGTTTCCCACAATGCTTCGTCTTAAAGCACACAACTTAAATCCTTTTAATTTCGCAGTCTTCTAGTTCTCTCTGTGCATCTTTGTTTCTCTCTGTTTATCCTTCACTTTTACGTTATGTGAGTTGCCAAGTTTGCCCTCATTGGGAGCCTTTTCCTTCATAGTATGACCAAATCAGCCAGTGACAGAACAAATATACTCACAAATATACACCCACCCCTTCCTCTTTCATGTCAAGATGATATGAAAGCTTCCATCGCAATGATCCACGCGCTGCCCGCTTTTTTGACACCGTGCAATTTCCGAGCGCACACGGCCACAAAAAAATAATTACGGAGTCAAGGTAAACGATCCGGGGCCCCGATTCTGATTGTGGTAATTGTCATACACCCTCGAATCAAGCCACTGCAGTCAATGGTCTTTAATGTGAAATTAGTGCCTCTTGATAACTTGCAGTCCACAGCAATTCTGCAGTCATCAGAGCTAATGGAGACGCACTGCGCAGAATACCGCGTATTAAGGCCTATTCTCGTGTCTCGTACATGGAAAGGGCTGCAAGCCTGGCCGCTGAAGCGTTTTATTCTGTATGAGTGGATTGTGGCTTTAGCTCGCCAACACTGCAAGCCGTTAAATGTGAAAAAAAAAAAAACTCAAACGGATAATCAAAGTCAGCCCCCCCATCCCCATGCATGGTAATTTCGCTTGCAAGCAGCGAGCACTCAATAGTACACCAACGTAGGCATGGAGAAATTTTTATCACATCATTATTGCAGACTAGGGTATAACATATAATGTTATTCAAAACATCTATTTTAACCAGTTTATTCCTGAATGCAGTCATTTCTGGAAATTTTGTGTGACATTAAAATGTATGTTTTTAAACTACGCCAACCAAACCTGCTATCCTCTAAATGAAACTTGTGTACAGCTCCTGCATTAAGACTGTCACACAATCAGCAATAACAGAAGAAAAACAAAAATATCTACTAAATAGAAAAGTTATTATTATTATTATTATTATTATTATTATTATTTATCCATTTATTTTTAAAATAGTAATAGTAAGAGTTAACATGTGCCTGTGTGCTTGACCTCATTCTTTAAACTTGGCCTTTGGGACAGAGGAGCTGTAAAGTTATGCAGAAGTTATTCTCTGTCTTTTTGGCCCGTCCCTAATCCTCCAAAACCGAATTTCTTTGGGTGAGCACTGTGCTTCTTTTCTTGTTTCAGACTGGCTATACAACATAAAGTCACCCCGCATTTAATGCTTAAGACAGGATGGGACTGGGGATTTTCCTATACTCTCTCTCTCCCTCTCTGTGCATCGTGTGAGTCCACGACCTACAAATCCTCCTCCTCTTTGCCTCAGTGCCTGACCCGAATGACAAAAAAACGAGCCCTGATTTGCACCGCGTCTCTGGGAAATGCCGGAGCCGATAATAGAGATTTCGTCTCCATCTTTTACGCACGACTTGGTTATTGTCGCTTCTCCTTAGTCAGAGATTAAGCCTGACTTCCCTACTCACACTAGCCAAAGTGGCCCGAGCTGAGGGGATGACAGCAGATGAGGATCAAGGATTTGGCTCTTCTGGACAATTGGGTTGCCAGATTGTGTTGATATTCCTGTGACGATTAAAGATGCATTCAGTAAGATTAGATTGGATGTTTTTATGTCTTTTTATGTCTGTAATATTCTTAATTTTTTTTTTTGCTTAAATGCCAAAATTAGGTAATGGGATTTACTGGCAGCCATTTTTAAGTTTTATTATTGCTTCCAGTAATTAATAAATTACCATAAAATTCAGTCTCAAAAAGTTGGATTCATAGTTATTGCCAAGTCAAATAATATTTATAATAATTCTATATAAAAACATTCCAAATCTACAAAAGATTGCTTATATTCCTGTAACAACACACAACAATATCAGGTGTTAATAAAAGTAGTACGTATTGTATTTCCAAGCAACATGGTTAAAAAAAATCTAAATGCATTACAGACATTAATGAACCAAACATTTATATACATCATATTGTTTACATTATGACAAAAATTATTGCACAGAAAATTTGTATTGAAATTGTATTTGTCACATACATAGCCATACACAGTATAATATGAAGTGAAATGCAGTGATTATTTTATACCCCATATAAGATAAAAGCCTTTTTATTGTACTGAACTTCAGAGAAGTAGTGCTCCCAGTGGGTCATAGGGAGGACAAGATTTAGTGGCATTAAGTAACAGAAAAGATTATGAGGCTCTCTACAGAATGTTTACAGGAAGAATGATGATGATGATGATGATGATGGTGGTGGTGGTAGTAGTGGAGCTGGTGAAGAAAGATTTAATTTCACTTTTTACATATTTGAATGCAGATTGAAGTTTCAAAATATTTTAATAAAATCATGAATTGTTTCAACCTTTCCAATTATTGATTATTGATTGTTTGATAGTTATTTTATTTTAGGCAATAAGTGATATCATAGTGAGTCAAAGTATATAAGTATAAAGTATATATTTATATTTATAGCAATGCAAAATATAAAAGATGGAAACAATTACATAAGGATGACCAAAGATGAAAAGACAAGTGTTTCTACGGTGTAATTTAAGGCTTGGCAGGTAGCATATTAATTATAAAATTGTTAAATATGTTCAGTGTGGCATATGAAAGTGTGAGAAAATTGCATATTGGACATACAGTACTTATCATTTCATCATCAATGATTGGTAGCAATTACACTGTTTAAGAGGATGGCAATTACATAAGGCTATAAAGTCTAACTCTATTCCACTCACTTTTGTAATCACACAATCCACACACAATGCCACTTTTGTTATTTGTAACTAATTAGCTGCATAATATGGGTTATGTGACGTAAAATGTGTATTTATTTATTTTTTAACATATTGGTTAAAGAGTGTCTGATTCTGACAACTTGTGACTTGTAAAATTTGACATCTGGAAACCAAAATAACATGACGTTTATCAAGAATAATGCTATAGTTCAAATGAATTAGTCCCTGTTTGACAGCCAGCTCTTCATTAAACATGCTAGTTTTATAGGTATTTAAAAAATATATTATTATTATAATCTCCATTCGCTGAGGATAACTGTGCAATCTGGCAACCCTGTATACAAACTTTGGCTTTTCAATGAACAGAGTTTTTTTAAAAGCCATCAAAGAGAGTCATGCTCCTAACTTGCTCATTAGGGACAGGGATATCAGGATGCTTGCTGGTGGCCATTAGGATCAACTCCTTTTATTATGGAAATCGTTGCTAACCTCTTACTGTGATATATATGTTGTGTAAATATAAATGTATATTTGCAGTAAGAATCTATATCCAGGATTACTGGGACTCTTCGAAAACCCAATTTTGTGTATCCTGTATCTTGTAGTCCTTGTATATCCTGTAGTATGAGATTTTGTAATATTTTTTTAATGTCTAAACATATATAGGACAAAAAATATTAGCATGACCTTAGTGTCCATACTATATTTCACCTAAACCACCCTCCATAAAGCATCATGAAGAAGTTATTCTTTCTTAAAAGTGTTGTATCAAGAAAGAATAACCTAACTTACTCCAAGCGCAAATTGGGTGAGTACCAAAGCACAGTCAGTGAATGCACAAAGGCTGCATTGAATTCATATGCAATGCTTCTGTTAAAAAAAACGAGACAGACTCTATGTTTCATAATATCACACAGCCCTAGCCTGGTACAGCAGCAGCACAGATCTAGATTAGTTAGCTGACATGACTACTGAGCAAAAAACAATTCTAAATTTGACTTGTCCAAGCAGTCCTTACCATTGCGCTCGCTTAACAAATTATCTTAACAAATGTCCAACTGCAGAATGAATAATGTTTAGTCATTCAAGTCAAGTCAAGTCAAGTAGGCTTTTATTGTCATTCTATCCATATACAGTTCAGTACACAGTAAAACGAAACAACGTTCCTCCAGGACCAAGGTGCTACATACATGCAACCACATAAAATTACAACACAACTCTACCGGAACCAGCTAACTTAATAATTACTTAATTGTTATTAACAATTAAAGAGACAACAATAGACAACAGACAACAAAGTGCACAGGCAAATGTGCAAACACAACTACGTAACACGTTTCAGTACTTCTGTAGTAATGAGGTATGAGTTGAGGTAGTGGGAGAAAAAACAGTAAACATTTGACTTTCCTGAGTAGCAGCAAAAATCCTTTGTGCAAAAAAATAGCAAGAAAATAAATATTGTGCAATATATTGCAAAAAGAGAAGCTCAGGTAGGTCGGTATGAATAAACTGTGAGATGGTTGTAGACTAGAGTGTGCATGTGTGTGTTTATCAGTTCAGTCCTGATGTTATTTAGATTGATTGACTAATTTGTTATTTAAATTGATTGACTAGGAGCTGCGGATGCAGCGTGTGGTGTATATGTCTTTAATAGAGGGGAGAGAGACTCCGATGATCTTTTCAGCTGTCCTCACTAGCCACTGTAGGGTCTTGCAGTCCGATATAGCACAATTCCCAAACCAGACAGTGATGCAGCTGCTCAAGATGCTCTCGATAGTTCCTCTATAGAAAGTGGTGAGGATTGGTGGTGGAAGCTGGGCCTTCCTCAGCCTACTCAGGAAGAAAAGACGTTGTTGGGCAGAGGAGCCGTCGATGTTGATCGGAGAGTGATCGCTCCGTGTCCTCCTGAAGTCAACAAACATCTCTTTTGTCTTACAAGGACAGGTTGTTTTCTTTACTCCACTCTGTTAGCCTCTGTACTTCCTCTCTGTATGCTGACTCATCATTCTTGCTGGTGAGACCCACAATGGTCGTGTCATCAGCAAACTTTATGATATGATTGGAGCTGTGTGTCGCTACGCAATCATGAGTCAGCAGTGTGACTCATTCATTCAGACAGTCAGTCATCTCTACTGCTTAGCCTATATACAGTAGGGTCGCAAGAAGCTTTAATCTGTTCCAGGTAACTTCGGGCACAAGGTGGAGTACACCCTAGACAGAATGCCAATCCAATCCACGCATTCTTTACACTGTGGGAGGAAACTGGAGTACCCAGAGAAAAAACAATGAAGCGCAGGGAGAGCAGGCCACCTGCATGCACACAGGTTGGTGCGAGGCTACTAAGCCACTGTGCTGCCCAGAATGTTTAATCTGGTGGAGAGCAAATTGCTAGAGCTTCAAATTCAAGGTGCACTCTAACTATACCAGTTACAACCGATTGGACCAAATCGGGACCACTGAATACCAACACTGGTTTCGTCTACGTCATAGTATAATGAACAAATCATGGAATAAGGGACTTTTATTAATTATATTGATTAAATAGGGCTAGAAATTGAACACCAACTGAAAAATCAATGAATACACTATATTAGTCTATAATTAGACTAGGCCTACTGTGCATAGCACATGCAAAGAAATGTTCTAAATGCTAAAGCACACCTTCAAAAATGATATGTTTACAATTTAATAAGTACTTTACAGTTCAGGGGTTTCCTCCAGGCACTCTGGTTTTCTCCCACAGTCCAATGGTTTGCAGATTAGGCTAATACGTTTTTCAAAATTGCTGGTTTATTGTAAGTGAGTGTATGTGTGTACTTGTGCTCTATAATGGATTGGCACCCTGACCAATGTGTACCCCACCTGGTGCTTCTGGGATAGACTTCAGGTGTCCCCCTAACCTGGACACATTTAGTGATATAGACAACTAGACGTGCATTGACTTCATTCGCATGGGATTTAATTGCACACTCATAAGCTCATTTTAAAAATGTACAATGCCATCTATGGAAATGTTTAATGGAATAAAATTTTTATGTGTTACCGTGAAGTGTGCAGAATGAAAGTGTGAGATTTCAATTGCACACTCATAAGCGCATATTAAAAATGTACAGCGCTATCTGTTGAATTTTAAGATAAGCTATTGATTTTTTCAAGTTAGATTTTTTAATGAAAATTTTTTTAAATTCAAAGTAGCATATCTTCCTTTTGCGTGGGCCGATTGCAATATACCAATATATGTTATATATCTTATATGTTACATCTAGCTTGGCCAAATACACCTGTGAAAACCCCATTAATATTTGTTCAGTAGTTTTTACGAGATGTGTGCACAAAGAAACAAACAGACAAAAATTCCAAAAACTACCTTGATGTGTTCTATTATTCATCTCACAATCCTCCTAATTATTTTTTCGCAAATATCTTCAATATGTATAGAATGGAGAAGAAGGAGAAGAAAACGAGTGATGGAGTATAAAGTGCAGTAAACGAGACAAAGTCAGTATTTGGTGCAACACTTAATTTTTTCCTGTGTCTTCTCTCTTTTTTTTGGCATTTCAAGAATTAAAAGAAGATCTTTAACATTTTATAAAGTTGCTCTATAAAGTGACAAAAGAGGTGTATGACACAAACCTGCCCCACTTTTGCTGGATTAAAAAAAAATAAAGAAGTATATTAAGAAGGTAGATGTTGTTTGTTTGTATTTTTAAAACAGTTTAAGCATTTTGGAGACTCTGCAACATTACAGAAACATATTGCATACAAACCTCTGCATAATGCATTATTTTCAGAATTGTTACCATCTTTACTCACACAGAAAGGTTTTGGAAAAAATCATGTTCCAAGATCTCAAAACAAACGCCAACAATAAAACATAGTGCTGTCCGTTATTCTGTACAGTACTGAATAAAGTACTTATTAACGTCTTGCAAAGCATGCATAGTTTTTTTTTATTTTTATTTCTGTATTTTTAATCTTTATATATTTTGATAATCATGTAAAAAAGTGCGAAGTAGAGGTTAATGCTGGATGTAGGTTCTGCTAAAGACAAAGTATTAAAGTAGCGAAAAGCATAAGAATCCAAGGCTGGCTATTAAACCGTCCTAGGACAATTTGATCAAATAAGTCAACACGTCAGATTAAAGGGGTTGCAGTCCGTGAATGCAATTTCTTTGCTTTGATGTGGCCGACAAAATAGTCTATCGTTTCGTGATCTATCTTTTTTGTATTTTTTTTTTTCTATTTATTTTTCTCCTGTCTAAGACTCCCCGCGTTGCACTAATTAAAGCAGAACGTGCAGTGACCGTCATGGGGCCTGGGGTGATTGTTTTGGACGAACAACAACAAAAAAAACACACGTAGGTCCCACCCCTCCGATTAAGGGACCGAGGGAGGTAAAGGGGTCTGTAAGGAGATAAATTGTGGCGGAGGAGAAAAAGAGACAGAGAAGGCGGGAGTATTGTGTGTCTGTGTGTGTGTGAAAGAGAGAGAGAGAGTGTGTGTGTGTGTGTGTGCGCGCGTGTGTTTGGGACTTATCATGTCAAAAGGCTAGAAAGCCAGAAAGGTCCTGTCCACCAGAAAGCCTTCCACAAGCCACATAGTATAATGCGTTTGTATTATTATTATTATTATTATTATTAAAGGCTTCAGAACTAATGTACACTGGGCTGAAATTATGCTGTTCTCACAAGGACATGGCATGCGGTCAGTAAAGATTAGATAAGGAGTAGAGCCCTTGACGATTCTTTAACTGTACAAATTCTAAAAAAAAAAATTTTTTAAACTAAGAAGACTTAAGACTGTGATTCGGTCAAAAAAAAACTTTATTTCCACGTTGTTTTCTACATTTTCTACATAAAATGTTTGTATAGTACATGCATGGATATTTAAATATAGATTTGCAAAGACATATAAAATCTGTTATAGTCAATTAAGAAAATCTTCTGAAATTTAGCCTAATTACTGTGAAAATATCAAAAAGGAATTATAACCTGTAGTTGATTTAAAGTCAACTCTTTATGGGGTTTAGAGCTTATGAGCCAATCAAGCAGAGAGATACCGTTGTCCTTAAACCATGTATTCGTACTTTTGGCAATGTGAGCAGGTGTCAAATTAGCATAAAGTGCTCTAAAACTTCTTGTTAGACGGCTGCGCTGACCTTGGACCTGATAAAACAGTGGAGCAACACCATCAGATGACACGGCTCCCCAAACCACTACTGACTGTGCCTCTTCTCTCTTATATCAGACTCTGAGACCTTGATTTTTCAATGAAATGCAACATTTACTTTCATCCGAAAAGAGGACTTTGGTCCCCTGAGTAACCGTCCAGTCCTTTTTGTCCTTAGCCCAGGTAATTTAGGCAAAGGGAGCCCCGACCAAGTACTGATTGCTGTATATGTTCACACTTATCAGTAGTCCAACATTTCTGTTTAAAAAAAAAAAGCTTTTTTTAATTGGTCATAACCATCATAATTCAAAGAAATAAACATTCAATATAATATGACTTTCACTTTTGGAATTGAATTACTGAACAAAATTCATTTTTAGATAATGTTCTTATTTATTGAGATGTACCTTTATATATTTGACTATAAATGAGATCTGCTAAAGGTGTTTATTTTTATTTATTTTTTTTAGTGGGTATGTAATTGATCTTGTCAAAGGATACCTGGCATGATGCTGATGTTACGTGCTAGTTGTTTAAAGGTGTTGAAAGCACAAGTGCCCAAGTGTGTCAATATTTCATTGGCACTTGTGTGTGGGAGGTCAAAGGTGGCACGACAACTTTAATTTTCACACTAAAGAACTGAAAACAATCGCAAATAAAATGACTCACCTACTTATTTACTATTTCAAAAAATGTCCTGAATATATTGGTGCCAAACTGCACAAATGTTTTCTTAAAAATTGATAACATAAAATCAAAATTAGTTATACCTGGTAATAAAATAGGCACCTTATACAAATTGAGATTAACTTTAGGCCTGATTAAGAATAAGAGATGATGATGATGATGATGATGATGGCGGCAAAGGCATGATCATCATTGTTGTGACTTTTCAAAAGACGCTAACGATTTTGAACGTAAAAGAACAAAGGCTATGTGACCAGTAAAGTGTGTGTGTGTGTGTGGGTGTATATGAGGCGAGGGTCCTTTATTGAAAAGGCTTTGGCCTAGATGTAGTAATGTTAACTTCAAGTGCTCCCTCTTTCTCTCCTCTCTTCCCAAGGCCCCAGGTTGCCTTTGCATGACATCATCGCCGAAGCATGCCCCCCTAAACCCCCTGCGAATCTCCCCGTCGTCACTACAATTCAGGCTTGCTGCTCATACGTTTTCCCCCCTCTTTTCTTCCTTTCCTTCTTCCCTTTCTCTTCCTCCTCTTCTCTGACAATCCCCTCCCATTTTTCCTTAACCAGGAGAAGGCATTGTCTTGAGCGAAGGCCTGATCAAAAAAAAATAAAATAAAAAACGCAGCCCGCCCAAACTGCTCCCTTTTCTGTAAATTCAATAAGCCCACCTTAAAGATTTGCCTAATTAATGGATGACATCTTTGGCTGGAGCAGAGGCGAGGTATTTTGCTCGGGCTCGGTCATTGTTGGCCTCCTAATTAACTTTCCCAGGTCAGCCTGGGTCTCAGCAACCTGAGAGTGAAGAGCTCCATTGTGCTAGGAGTTGTAAACTTACTTTTTTTTCGCTTCGGCACTTAAAAGGGAAAAGCAACTATAGGGAACAGAAAATATCCCATTTAAAGCCTTTGTGAGCGAACTGCCTGCACATGGTCCAATAAAGGAAATCTTTTTAAATAAGCGTTAGTGGTCCTCCCTACAATCCTCCCTCCCTCTCCTTTCCTCTCCTCTTTATCAGAGCAACGCAGGAAGGTTATGAATGATAGCTCGGCGTCTGAGGAGTGAGGGCCAAGGGCCAGGCTTCTGTGTACCATTTGTGTTTGAGGCTTTTTGAAGGAATTCGGGTACGAAGACAAAAAAAGTCTGCGCTCTGTCTGGAAACTGTATAATTATAATTTCCCTTGGGTGAAGAGAATAAAATATAAAGTTTACTACTGTAAGGGAAGTGACACTTATTGGCTCATACAGTTGCTCTGTTTCTACACCAGTTTTGAGACTTTGCGTTTTTCAAGATCAGCGATCAACCATTTAAAAGGAAAGAAGACAAACACACTGGTTAATGACTATTGTTCGAAAATAAGCATGACACTTGAATATTTATTAATACACAATTAATCCAACATGAAAAAAGTGCATAACAACAACCCAGACTTTTGGAAAACAATGGAATCCCTCATTAACACCTACCCCCTCTTACTTCCTACAACACACACACACACACACACAGACACGCACCGTCTGTCTGTCCCGTGGTCTAATCCAAAAAATGAAGCTTCCTCACTTAATGAGTGGGGTGTGATCTTCCCACAGTCAGAAAGGACAGAAAGGACAACGTCACACGGTCATAGCCGCTCTATTCAGCATTCAGTGAAGCCGCAGTTACACAACTAATGCTGTTTTTAAACGTGCATCAGATCCCGAATATAGATACGCAGAGTATCAATCAGCAAGCAAGCATCCAAGACATAACATAATATGTAAATTATACGGTTTGTTAAGAAGCCTGATTTCTGTATGAGTCATTCAGAAGTCAGATGCAGGAAAGATGGCATGATGTAACAGGATCATGGATGAAGTAGAAACTTGTAACTAGATGTAGAATACTTTTCTCATTGTTTTTTTTTTCAGTAGGCCTAAATTCAGCTCATTTACCCATCCAAGCATATATTTAGAAATTATTACCAAATTGTAATTTTTTTTTTACTTTCTCAGAACTTTACAAAATGCCTCTGGCTAACGCAGATATCATTTTGCAAATTTTACTCATTGACTTTTGTGACGAGGTTTGCAGTTGTCTCCTTCTGTTGCCTCTTCCAGATCATGTTTGTATGATTTCCGTTAGCGTTCCTGCAGCCCCTTGCTGTGATATGCAAGTTCTCCTATATTTTACACAAAAGTTCTACATGTTTTTTCTATCAGACATTTTGGCTAAAGGAGCTTTATCTTT
Organism: Clarias gariepinus; assembly: GCF_024256425.1. Taxonomy (NCBI): domain Eukaryota; kingdom Metazoa; phylum Chordata; class Actinopteri; order Siluriformes; family Clariidae; genus Clarias; species Clarias gariepinus. Next base: position 37,603,226 of record NC_071101.1, on the reverse strand, counting down.
TTTTTTTTTTTTTAAAAAAGCATAGCTGCATAGCTTTGACTTGCAGGCGGTAGTTAGCTTTATTTTAAAGTCTTTAGTCAGATGATTAGATGAATTCATGGTTGTTGAGTGTTACTACTATAAATTCAGGGGCTGTTATTCCTAATGACAATTCTCAACCTGCCTAACAAGTCCTAATAAGTCAATTAAGACCTAAAGAGTTAATTAAGTTTGGATATGTGACAACTGGAAGGGTGTCCAAACTTTTGCACATGCACTAATGACTTTTTTGTCAAGTAGTTTGTTAAATAGAAATAAACACGGGCACGTTTGTTCTTTTGGACTTCTGGCCACTAATGGCTTAGACATCTTTAGCATTCAAACTCGTGCCACAATAATGATAGCTAAAAAAAATAAATAAATTAAAAAAATTAAAACTCTATTTAATATCTTAATTTCTTTAATGGAATAAACAACACAAAACGCAAATATTTAAAGTAAGAATTTATTATGTCGATTTTTCTTTCTTTTAATTGTTTTTTTTTTAATTGTGTCTACAATTTAACATCTTTAGCGAAACCTGTGCATTTCTGTAACTATGTGGATTTATGTGCATCAGTTGTTTCGGAACAGAGAACCGTTGAGAACGAATGCTGGTGAATATCCAGCATTGCATCACATCGCTATTATTTCAGGATTATTATAATCACGATGTGATTGGATAACTTTTGGCAGGCACATCGTTTCTCTAGAATGTTCCATTCATCAGCTGTCACCTGAGGACATCAATAAGCCATAGCAGACAAACGAAATGAAGTCACAGTAAAATAAAGTCTAGTTAAAATCGGCCTTTTGGTGTGAACAGCCAGCGCTTCTCGAGCCAGCTGTCATAATTTGTTAACGTGGCTTTTCAAAAACCGAGAATGATAATGCGAGGATAGAAAAAAGTGGGAGCAAGAGAAATGTCAGGGTTTTTAGGCAGGGGGTGTGTGTGTCACGAGTGACCTGAAGCAGAGAGAACGGTCCCCAGGGAGTCCCGGGGCCGACATCAGACCGATTTCAGTGCAGCAACATGATGGCATCTCCGATATTTTAATATTAATGAGCGGGCTCTTCAGCTCAACAGGTGCCACGGCGGCACGCTACACAATACCAAAGCCTATCCAGTGTCCTCTATACACATGACCAGCGCAGTTAGGACCAGTGTGACTTAAAGAAAGCAGGAGACGTACAGAGAACGCAAGAAAGAGAGTTAAGTCAGCCATTTGAAAAAAAGAGAAAGAAGGAAAGAAAGAAAGAAAAAAAGAAAGAAAGAACGAAAGAAAGAAAAGCGACCCTTTTTGAGTCACATCTCGCGAAGCCGAAAACACGAGGGCCCGATATTTCTCCTCTTCTTCCCAAACCCCCTTGAGAAAGAAATTGACTTTTGTTTGGAGTTTGTGAAAAGTGGGAATCAGGAGCAGGACAATGGGGCTCCCCATGGAGAGGACCCGAGTGAAGCCATCTCAAATCAGTCAGCCAAGGGACCAATTAATCCGGCCATTGTCAGGCCCAAGCCACTGCCAGCACATCAACACATTCACGGCCCATTGTCCCGACCCTCCTGCAGCAGGATTTAGTCCGTCCAACAGCCAGTTTTGTCCGAGCCAGCTCAGGCGGAAGTTTCTCACTGACAATTTGCCCCAAATAGATTTGTCAGAAAGCGTCCATCAACCTGCCAGTTAGACTGGGTGAGGTGGGTCTGCACGAGCTTGTTTAGGATGGTGTGTTGAGCACAGAGGAAGACTGCAGGTGTTTAAGTGTGTCTGAGAAATAATTGACGATGATGACTATGCTGGTTAATTTTGAAATCCTGCCATTCGTTGTCAGTCTATCCAAGAATATTTTTATACTGCATCCTATTAGGACAAGGCATGCATGAGGAAGTAATTTTTTTTTGTGTCGTGTTCCTTTTTTCAAACTGGAAAGAGTATAGGCCTAAAGTCAATCTAGCAATACAGAGTCTCCAAAAAGTAAATATTAGCTACAAGATGCAACATATTACGATACGAAAAAAAGAAGTCATGTTAGGTATTCGTTTACCACTGTCGAGTTAACTATCTTGTCCCAGATCAGTTTCCAGACAGACGTATAGAACTTAATCCGTTTCCATCTACAGCTGGCTATTACAACAATACACGCTGGAATAAGTTCGCCACTCAACTTTGAGGACTACGTGAGTAGCTGCATACCAACAACTAGATACACAATCTGATGGGTCTTTGTCAAAGATTTTCATTGACTGTTATTGAGAAGAGTGTCAGCAGCCCTTAAAAAAAAACGTGAAAGCAAGCAGCCGGGGCAACCATGATGTTGGTTATGTTTGTGTAAAGACTATCTCTGAATGACAGGATTAGAGAGAGTTAAGGAGATTACTACCAGCGGACCACCCCACCCTAACACACTCCGCGCGCGCGCACGCACACACACACACACACACACATCTTCAATTATTAATGCAGCAAATTATTACTAAACCCACTCCATACCCTCATAGTACAAAACAAACAAACAAAAATATTTTGGTTTACCCTGATTTCTGAAAAAAAAAAAAAAAAGCATTTTCGTTTGGGGAACAGACAAATGGTTCACATGGTCAAAAGTGCAAATTCTTATCCTTTGTGGGGACATTTAGATTAGATAGATAGAAAGATTATTATTATTATTATTATTATTATTAATAATTATTATTATTATTATTTATTTATTTATTTATTTCCCATGACTTCGCATCATGGTGTAAAGCAAACCTCTGCACACACAGTCAGTCACCTGTCACAGGATGCTAATTTCTTGTAAAGGCGCGTTAGAAAAGGAGCTCACGACAATGTCTAATTGCGATTGGATACGCTAAAATATCAGACTTTACGTGCTCCCCATACGGCCCTCGGGATCTGGCGTGAGAAGTTGCGTCATTAAAACAGCGCACACTGACGCACCCCGTGCGCACGCGTGCGCGTTTCTCCCGCGCGCAGACCAGGGGCGCACAGAAAGCAGGAGTAAGTACCCGGTCAGATGGGTCACCAGTGGTGGAAATTGACCCAGTAATGAACTCTCCGATTTGAGAGCGTGAGACTGAGTCTGTGTGTGTGTGTGTGTGTGTGAGAGAGAGAGAGAGAGAGAGAGAGAGCAGTGCGTTCACGCTTGTGTGCGCCCGGTTTAGTTAAAGAGCAAGTGTGCGCATCGAATGTAGCTAATGCGTTAACGCGCTCCACTAGTGCGAGGTCCATAAAGAAGCCGGAAGTACAGAGGGCAAAAAGTTCTAACATAAATCCAGGTTTAGAAGCCTTTAGTGCATCTACACAGCCTACTCAGCGCGCTCAACAGGTGCACACACCGCGCCATTACAGCTGCTGCACCAAGGACCAGCATGATACATGGGTCTGACTCAGTTCATCAGTTCGTCATTTACTTTCCTAAAGAAAAAAAGCACAAAACATAAAAAAATAAGTAATACAATAGGAGGTGAGTTTAGGCTCAGCTTGGGGAACATGCTGTAAGAACCTAAATCAATCCTCAAACAAATAGCAGCAGCAAAAGAGGAAGACGAGGTCCGTGCCTGTGGCTCCGTCTGCCTCTGCCTCAGTTCATCTACTAACTAAGCAGAACATCACCCTTCTTCCCACCACCCTCTTTTAATCACTCTTCTACTACTATCACCCTTCCTCGGACACTGACGTCATGCGCGAAAGGAGAAAGGCTAAGTGGGCATAGGAAGTCGGGCTCTCCTCCTCCCACCCGCCCTCTCTCTCTCTCTCCCTCTCTCTCTCTGTCTCCCTCCCTCTCCCTCCTCTGATACTTCTCATACATATTACCAAAGCCTTTAATCTGACGGCGCACATCACAAAGTCAGCAAGCCTTCAGGCTGCCGGGCATTTCTTTGCTTGTTTATGTGTGCGTGTGTGAGTGTGTGTGTGTATACTGTATATATGTGTGTATGTATGTATGTACATCTGCGCGTGCTGTGTGTTTGTGTGTTTCTTTTTCGCCCACTTGGCTTTTGGTTCCTGTGTGAGGTTTGGTAAGGTGCCTGTGTGCGCACATACACCGGTCCATGAAGCAGTTTTCGACTGGAGGAAACTGACTCACCATCCTTCGGATCTTAACACAAGCCCATGTGAAGTCCGGATTCTTGGGGGAAAAAACAACATAAAGGATTTGAAACGAAAACTTTGAGAAGTCTTGAGTCATCGCATGCATTAGAAAGAAAATCAGAAACGGAATAGGCCTGTTCGTATAATCGTTCAACACGTAGTTAGTCGGGCAAAAAAGTTTGCTTTAAGTTGATTTATTTGATCTACAGTAAGTGGTTGAAAGAGTTTTGCCATATCAGTTGAAGTGAAACCCAAGGCCAGGATGAGCAAGGCTGCCAGTTCAACAAGTGGCTGTTTGGATATTTTAAACATCAAATCCAGTAAGTAATCTACTTTTTAATTAAGATTTCTTTCTCTACACAACTCCACACGTTACACTTTTTTATTATTATACCTGTATTCATATAATGTAATATTAGAAAATCCATATAGACTATAGACAAAATTACAATCTATACTAAATTGTAATATTTTGTGTTGTTGGGGCTTTATTTATTTATTTGTTTATTTATTTATATGCTTATGCGTACGTTTTTATTTTACCAGGCTATAATTGTAAAACAATCCATAGCTTATTTATAAAGTGTCCTGGGGTGGATGACATAATTTCCTTAAATTTTCCATAATTTTAAAAAGTTTATCTCATCATAACTAACTTTATGGCTTTTTTCAAAGATCATTGACTGTGATACACTGATAATGGCCTAAGCTGTGGTGCTTTGCCTAATTAGGCATCTGTATGGGGATTTGTGTGCACCTGTCAGATCATTTTAAAACAAAAAAAATGCACGTGTAATATTGTTTTGTAAAAAATAAAATAATAATAATAATAAAATAATAATAACAACAATAATAATCAAAAATATATAAATAAAATTATATAAAAATGCGAACAGTGAAGTAATAAACGAACAATTAGCATGAATATATGACTTTTTAAATTAGTTAGATAAAACAGAATATAAAATAAGTTCATTTAATGAACGGTGTTAAAAAAGTACCGCTTTTAAACATTAAATGTAACAATTTTTTGTACATTATTAGAAAATGAAGTTATTTTTTAAATAATGCGCGTTATGGTGTAAAGACGTAAATCAGTGCATCCGACAATTATTAAAGTATAACCTTCAAACAAAAAATTTAGCATTTGAACACTATTAATCACTCGAATGAAAAATTATTAAAACAGGTTCATCAGTAAACTTCAGTAAATTGAAGTTTAAATTCCAATATTATTTTGGGTATCATTTCACTTGTTGTTGTTGTTTTTTTTTTTTTGCTTTCTAACTTTTGTGGCTTTGGCCTTTTAAGTGTCTTTATATATTAAGATTATTTATAAAACATATAATAATAATAATAATAATAATAATAATAATAATCCATAATAATAATCCATCCAAACTGCTGAAGCCTGGTGCTGATTACAGTACATATATTTGAATCTCTGGCTCTGACTAATCACGGCTGGGAAAGTTTTTTTGACACACTCTTCTGAAACACTAACCGGCAAATTATAGCCTAAATGTAATTTTTCCTACATCTTAAAATATGATGGTGTGTGATACTAATGACAAAGTAATAAATACGTTGAAAGATAAAATAAAACATAAAACAAAGTATACAATTCTCGAAAGAAAAGCTTGTGGATTACAATCATTTATAATAAATCCTAAATATTTAGTAATATTTAAGAAAGTTGTTGAAAATCCTAACTAATAATAATAATAATAATAACAGCCAAGTTCTTTAAGACTTCATTTTAGTTTTGAAGCTTAAACTAGAATACAATTGGAGAATAATTGTAAAATAATTTAAATGATTTAATTTAGAATAATTTACTTACTTAACATTCCTTTATAGTTATTGTGTTTATTATGCGTATTTCGCCCAGTTACAGTTGCATGATGGGTTAAACGTTCAAATGTGTTAAAAAAAATATTTACAAAAAAATTAGATAATTACCTAGAAATTAGTTTCGAACGAATTATTATTTAGAGAGATTTTTTTGTTTCGTCACCATCACGCCCCAGAAAGCAGAAAGCAAAAAGTAATTGTCGTGGCCTAAATGCTTACTGAGCTGGATCTGAATTCCCATGCTGGCGTTTTAGGACAGGGTCAGTGCAAAATCAATGAGCAGGTGGACATATGTCAGTAATTACACGCCTGTTTCTCTAAACGACACCCCTCTCCCCATCTCCATATACATGCAAATATAGCTCCATTAACGGATTTAAATACAGGGGATGGGGGGGTTGAAAAGTTTTAAACACACACAAGAAAAAAAATCACAATTTTCATTTACTTCATCCTCATTTGCATACACTTCACTGGAGGCGCGTATTGACTCTCGGGCCGCTGTGTCACTCCTCTAATCCGCGGGGCCCGGAGACGGCGCGCAGAAAAGCAGCTGTCGGGCTTCATTATGAAGCAGTACTGGCAGCTTGTTCAGGCTAGTCCAGTCAGACGAGGCTCAATAGGGGGAAATCATTAAGTTAACACTTTCCCTAATGTCGCCTTTGTGAGCGCGCCATTGTTTTATTTGAAACCTGCGGCACGGCGCTTCCCTCAACAAAACGCGCCATCAAGCAGCGCGCGGGGATGGGTCTGGATTCCCACAGACACAGAACTGGTCATCACAGCCTGAAGTCAACATGAGTTCAGTCAGATTTCAAATGGAAAACTAACGTCATGCTCATACAGACAGGATTTTTTTTTTTTTAAATAACTTTACGCACGGGACTGAATCATTTACCGCCTGTTCTGCGCTTTAAATATTAGTGCATGGTGATAACTTTAAAACAATGTTATGTATTATTATTATTATTATTATTATTATTAAGGTCGGATTCTGGATATCCCGTGCAAAGTGTGTGGAGACCGAAGTTCAGGGAAACACTACGGAGTTTACGCATGTGATGGATGCTCTGGATTCTTTAAGAGGAGCATACGGAGAAACAGGACGTACGTCTGCAAATCAGGCACTCAGGTGAGTCCCGGATCCTCATCCTCTCCGCGTGGTTTTTAAGCAACGAGCGCATTAAGCTCATTTGCGGCTCCGAGTTCCTCGAAGCAGGCAATTGCGGAGATTTTCATAGATGAAAGATTATCCAGGGAAAAGAAGTGAGCCTCCTCCCGTGCCTTTGAGGGCCCTTTGGTCCGGCTAGTGTAACAGGTGTAATCCAATCTTAACTGGCTGGATTTGGAGAGCGGTAGGCGGGAATGAGATTATTGGCCAAGCGGCAGGGGAGCGAGTCAATGGCCGTCATTACTGCACCATTCTCCCCATACCTGTGGAGTGGAGTGGAGTGGAGTGTCCCCCTCCCTCCTCTGGAAGATGTATCTGTGTCTTCTCTCTCTCTCTCTCTCTCTCTCTCTCATGCTTCTCTAATTCTTTTCGTGGTATTTTTTAATGCACTTAGGGAGGCTGCCCGGTGGATAAGACGCACAGGAACCAGTGTCGCGCCTGTCGCTTGAAAAAGTGCCTGGAAGTGAACATGAATAAAGATGGTGAATAATCCAAATCTAAAAATCGAATTTTAAAATATACGCTTATAAGGCATTTATTTATTTATTTATTTATTTATTCTATCATGCACGTTTGAATTACATCCAAACAGCCGTGCAGCACGAGCGAGGCCCGAGGACGTCGACCATCCGCAAGCAAGTGGCGCTTTACTTTCGGGGCCACAAAGAGGTAAACGGATCCTCCTCGCACTTTCCCAGCACGTCCATCCCTGGGCTGCACTTCTTCACTACAGTCACTCAACTCGAGACGCACAGTCTGGAATTAAACCCGGTCCCGAGCACGCCAGAGCGCCAGGGCATGGTGGGGCTCGCACAGCCCACTCCTAAAGTAAGCCTGGGTGTGAATGAGTGTGTGAAGTGGTGAGGGATTGTTTAGACTAAATAAAGACTTGAATGAATGAATAAAATATGTATAATCCATGAATGTGTACAATGTGTATATAATTTGAAGAACAAAACGTTTACAGCACTGAAACTGGCTTCTGTGAGCAGTGGATAGTTTTGTAATAATTCATAATCCTTGTCTATTCAGTATCCACATGAAGTCAGTGGCACACCCATGTACCTTTACGAAGTGGCCACAGAGTCTGTGTGTGAGTCCGCCGCACGCCTGCTCTTCATGAGCATCAAATGGGCCAAGAGCGTTCCTGCTTTCTCTACACTCCCTCTACAAGATCAGGTAAGCAAACTTAATCCATTAATTATAAATAAACAGGTAAATAAACAAATAAAGACTGCAGTGCTATATATATTTATTTAATTTTATTTTGACCCCTAATCACTATTTATGTGTGCAGTTGATCCTGTTAGAGGATGCCTGGAGAGAGCTGTTCGTTCTGGGTGTAGCGCAATGGTCCATTCCTGTGGATTCCAACACTCTGCTTGCTGTTTCAGGTACGCTTAATGATCAAGGAAAAGTTACATTATGAAATATATTTTAAAAAGAAGAAGTAAAATTATCAATATGAGAACACCTATAGGTAATGAGCCATTGTGTTCTATGTTGCATGTGCACTTTTATGACTAATCCCTGGGTCCTTTGGTTTTTCGTGTCCCTTTAGGGATGACCACAGAAAACACAGAGTCCCAGAGGCTTAACAAGGTTGTCTCAGAGATCCAGGCTCTGCAAGAAGTGGTGACGCGTTTCAGGCAGCTGCGACTGGACGCGACAGAATTTGCATGCCTCAAGTGCATTGTTACCTTTAAAGCCGGTGAGTTGGAGCTCAAAACAGTTCTCACAGCTGGTTGGTTGATTTAATAAGATGGGATAGTTTGCTTATCACCAAGTGAATATTTGGCGTGATTATTTGTCTCACATTTGTGTAGTTCAGGCTTTACTGAGCATCTTGGAGAATCTGCCATAGCTCTTATGGAGACTCTGAATGTATGCACAAGTGTTATATTTTCTTGCACAGCACTGTACATGTATAGTTTATTCGCATAAACAGCCTGGATGACCTACTAAAGTGGCTTTTTCGGTTTGTGGCGCAGTTCCGACACACAGTGGAGCCGAACTGCGGAACTTTCGAAACGCCAGCGCCATTGTGGCACTCCAGGATGAAGCCCAGCTCACACTTAATAGCTACATCCACACCAGGTAAAACACAACATGGTTCGGAGAAAGGGATAAAACACAGAGGGGAGAGTTATTGTGATGCAAAACAGAGAGCTGGCACTAGAGACTCCTTCCATTAATGATGAATGAATTTCATTGTATAAATGATTATCCACATATTAAATATCTGTTTTAACTCCCTGTGTAAGTCATTACTATACAGAAGGTAATATAAATCAACACATTCTGATCAACCAAGATCAGGGATTCAAAAGCACTGTGAAATAACATTCTATGTAATGATAAAAAAGTCCCCATACATTACAGATCTAAGGAGTATCAACTGATAACCCTGCATTCACTGATCCACATCTGTTGGTTCTAGGTATCCAACCCAGCCATGTCGTTTTGGAAAGCTGCTGCTGCTTTTGCCTGCCCTGCGTTCAGTCAGTGCATCTACAATTGAAGAAGTGTTCTTCAGGAAGACAATTGGAAATGTGCCCATCACACGGCTTCTCTCTGACATGTACAAATCAAGTGACATATGAAGTTTTTATATCCACCCAAAAGGACTCCGGCCTGGGAAAGTGACAGACTGTCAAGTGACTTAGGATATCATGAAGTACAAGAGAGAAATCTGGAAACATCTCCATGCTGTCTCTAAAGCAGATAGCATAAAAAAAACAACGGTTCTAGTGGGAGAAACTCTAAAGACTGTTCTGAACAAGTTCTGTTCGCTGGTTAAGATAAAAACTAAAAGGTTCACTGTGGTCTAAAGGATGCTTTGTGACTAATTTTCATCTAATCTTTTAAAATATATTCGTTTCAAGATTTTATTTTCCCCAAAAATGTAGACAGCAGAGGCATGTGGGTGGATTCAGACATATGTACAATCACTTAATTAATAGGACGTTTTACAGTCTCTAGAAGACCAATGAGCTTTCCTACCAATGTTGTTGATGTTGTTGTTGTTGGTGTTGTTTTGGTTTCAGCTTTGTCGTTCTGATAACTATGGCAGGAAACCAAAAAGATTTTTTTTGTTTATTACTTTTAATATTTTTTTAAGAAGAGAGAAAATCAAAAATGATTTGGCAGACTAATCTCAGGAGATGGGGTCCATTGAGACATGAGACAGGTTATAATGTGTTGTGCTGAAAACCAACAACTTGAATATTCTTGAAAGAAAAAAAAAATAGAACATGATGCACATTAAAGCAGGGGTAGGGGATAATACTACTTCCTTTTCCAGTCAAACCTAAGCACTACCAGTACAAGGCTCGTATTAAGGCTGTTCTTGGTATCAGCAGGTGTGCTGGATTTTTAGAAAATGTGATTTGTATTATTTAAATATTTGGACTGAAAATTGTAGATTCCTAATCATAATACCTTTTGGGTAGTGAGATGACTTCGGACAAGTATTTTAGTTTGGTTTTCATAAAGAGGATCACTATGTAATTTCAGAAAAAAAACCTAACATCTGTATCAGGACTTAGGAGTTCAGTTTGAGTTTCAGCTCAGAGGTCAGACTTGAATAAATGAATTAACCAGATGAACATGAATATTAGAAACCTTCAGTTTAATTTCTACTATGTAATGCACTACCCTCTCCATCAACACATATGGAAATCTTCTTTACCTGGATGATGTAAACAGAAAAGCTGACGGGATATACTGCACCTTTTAGAGCTGTAGTATGCAGTTTTGGATGTAGTTAATGATTGCTATCTCTTGCTACAACATGTCCCTGCTCTTCTGTGACATTTTAAAAACTGAATCTGCCAGTTGGGGTTGTTATTGCTGTTTTTTTTTGTTTTTTTTTGCAACCTTTGAATCTTATGTTTAAGTAGTTACTAACACATGTCCAGAAACATGTTCAGCACTTGTATTTTTTTGTAGTTTGTAAATATATTAATTGTTGTAAAAAGTCAGAATTTTGTGAAAAAGTTGTCTAAATATTAGAATAAATATTGAATATTGAACCTGTTGCATCCTGGCTATGTTCAATCTTTAACCCTGCCTAATTTGATTTTTGAATCCTGTGATTGGGTTATTTTTGTTATCAGGTTGAGTCCAGCATACTTGATCTAGCATAGTGAAAGATCCACAAGCCCAAGCCCCCCACCCCAAGCTCCCACTAAACAAGAACATAGAGAGGTTCATGTCTGGCCTGGAGTGCATATTGAACCATCACTGCTACAATACACCCAGACCTTGAGTTAAGTTGCTGTTCCTTGGGCTTCGAGCACTCTTTGATAAATCAAGGGCTTTGGCCAAATTGCATTTTTTAATCTTCATTTTTGGATAGAGGAGCGGCACAATGGAAAGAATCATGATTGCAGATGACAATGTTCAATCCAATTTAGCTTCTTCCTTTAATGTGGTCTGTGCTGGCGTCGAGTGAACTGCAAGGTTACTTGAACCAAATAGATGCACCTTTCACCAATGTAGCTAAAGCCAATTCGTAAATATATAATCTACGAACCGATTCCTAGTACAAGACTAATATCTTAACATGTTATCCCCTTTTAATGTACACTCATTGGCCAGTTTATTAAGAACACCATTACACCATGCTGTTATCCAATCAATCACATGGCAGCGGTGTAATGCATACAATCTCATAAACATTCACCACAATACTACCACCACTGTCAGGTGAACTTAATAACTATCAATTATATAGCAGTAAACTGGATCATAGGCACACGAGGTTCATCATAGAAAAGCCAATGTATCCCAAATTCCTGTTTAAAGTCAATGCTGACCACGATAGAAGGGTATCAGAACACCCAATGCATCACAGATTGCCACAGAGGCTTAAGACACAAAAAGTTTAAGGTTGTTGATCCGGCCTCCAAATTCTGGTTTGGGTAATGTTCACATCAAATAAAAAAAAAAAGAAAGAAAGAAAAAGAGACCTCGTTATTCTGATTTGGACACTCTTTTCGCTCATGAGAGAGGTCATGTTGGTCAGACTCTTTCAAGCTACGGAAAAATTTAAAAAAAAACGCTCTTTACAGCCTTAGTGGTCATAAAAGCATCCCACACTAAACCTTGAGGTGCATGGGCTACATCCATAGACAACCACATCGGGTTCCATGTCGGTTAACCAACGAAAGGAATCTATCATAGGATTATATAGGGCACAATCAATTTCATGCTGATCAAACAGTCCAGTGCTCCCTAATGCCCTGTGAAGGGGGTCAGAGTCATTCTGGAAGAGACCACTCCGGTCAGTATAAAGGGGGAAAATCTTTGCTCATGTCATTAGTCAGCATGTTTTGGGTTTGCCACTCGACAGATAATTTGTAATGTGAGCATGACACTTTAACACTTTATCTTCACACAACGAACAGATTTTTTTAAATTACACCGAGTGAGGTTTAAACCATTAAAAAAAATAAAAAGTAAAATAACGAAAGAGAAAGTATGTGTGTGGTAATGTATGAGCTCGATTGGCAGAAAATCCAAAAGATTAAAGGAAATTACTCATCTGAATTCTTTTAATCCAGGACTGCAAATGAATGGATATAACCATTTTTAGTAGGATATATCAATTAATAACAAATAATTATCACAGAAGCCATTTCTCACTATGTGTGTGTGAACAGTTTTATTGGAAAATTTTCAGAAACATATAACGTCACAGCAATATACAAATCCGGAAACATGCACCGACAGCTGTCTTGTGTTCACGTCGTACACTGATTAGGAATAATAACTGAAAACCGAAGAAAACAAACTGGTTTGAGGCTCGGCTCAGATCAGCTAGTGGCTGTGTGGTGGTTACAGTTCACACACTTCGCGTTGGAGAAGCGTCACTGAAGTGCTGCGTTCTGGGAAAGAAAGAATAGCTTGTGTTCTCAAAAGTAGTGCAAGTTATAAAACAGAAAAAGCCACCTGTCTCAAATGAGTTAAATTCAGTTAAAGAAAACCTAGAATTTAAACCAACAATGGTAAATAATGCTTGCATATGGAAAAGTTTTTGGTTCGTGTTTGTCAGGCATTTCTCATAATAACATCCTGAGCCTCATCGATATCAAACTTAGAAACCTAAAACAAGAGATACTTCTTTTTTAATCTTTATTTCAGAGAAGGAAAGATTATTTATTCAATTGGAGCACAAAGTACTCCAATTGAATAAATATAAGTGCTAAAAGGCATTATAGTGTGATCACATTATAAATCACATAAATCACATTATAGTGTGATTTTTCTTTTTAAATCTTCAGACTTATTGGTTTGCTCGGGACCAGACGCGGTTTGCAGCATGAACGGTTCATTTGCATGGATTCATTTCAGATGCAGTTGTATGGTTCATTCAGTTTGTTTTTTCGATCCCAAAGGAAGAGTTCAGGTCAGACGAGGCTTCTCCCCCAGACGTTTAGCAAAGAGCTCCAGTGTGGCCAGCTCAGGCATGTCTGACTTTGGAAGGGGTGTAGTTTTTATCCACAGATTCGTCCTGGAGGAACATATGCAGGCAGCGCTCGTTTTGGGCCAACGGATGACCAGCCACCCTGGGGATACGGGAGAGAAAGGATTTTTAGTATAAGAGTCGAGCAGATCTACAAAAACATATAATAAGAAATGAACTCACAAAGTCCACTGTGAAACGCAAAAAAAGTGAACAGAAATTCTAACTTGTGTTTCTTCGACAAAAAGACAAAGGGGAACAGTAAATTTTGTTTTCCAGAAACAAACACGGAATCACATCCTGATATTAGCCTGCAGTCACAGAGGACTAGTCACTTCCTGTAAAACCCCAAAGCATGATCAGTACAGGAGGCAGAAATAGGAGAAAGAAACAACTTGCCCCAGGAGTGAGCCTGAATTTTTTTTCTTTTCAGCCTGGAATGGATTTTGTTCAAATTCTACTGTTTTAACCATTCTTTCCCCCACATGATATCTGATTATCTATTAATTAAATAAACCAATATGATCTTTACAGGGAAGGGGGTGGAGGAAGAAAGAGACAAGAGAGAGGGAGAGGGGACAAGAGGGTGGAGGGGGAGAGAGATGTGAGAGGCAGAAAGATGGGAGTAAGGTGAGGAGATAGGAGAGAGACAAGAGAGACAGGAAGGAGAGAGGACATGGCCTGTGCACATGGCAATCTTCAACCTAATCAATATGGCTACAGATCATCCTGTAAAATATTTTAATTTTACAAGCAAATTCATGCAATACTATGGTTTATAGTATACCTATTTTCAAAACAGTAAAGTATAAATGAAAAACCAGGTACACCCTTCCTACAGTCCTTGATGAAATGCACAGGATCAGGTAAGCATTAGGAAGTGTGAGTGACTGTAAAAAAAGCAGAACTTTGGGCAGTTCGGTGCTCTGGAGCACTCGGGTGTGTGTCTACATCCTGCTGAGAATAAAAGACACCAGCCATGACCTCAAGAACGGATCTGAAAAGAGCTGTGGCTAAACGAATGCCCTCAAACATCAGCTAACTGAAGCGATGCTGTACAGAAAAGCTCATATACAGTGATATATGGTGTGAACTAAATAGAGTAACGTTGCGAGTTCTAACATTCGGTGTTAACTTCTTCCAACTTACAAAACTACACAGGTTGTTGTAGACAAGGTGGAAACGCATCTCGAATGTAGGTAATCACATAGCGAGTCTCCTGCGTGCACGCGCTGTGCGTCTCCACCACGCATGCAGTGTGCACCCCTAAGTGCTATTAACCATGAACAATGACATTTAATTCAGGTTTTTTTTTTTGTTAAGAAAGGCGGAGAAAAAGAAGAGAAAAAAAAAACCCTGTCTTAATTACTCGCGTATTGCTTCCGTCTCCAAACCTAATTTGCAGCGGCTCGGCTGGTATTAAAATTCAAACAGGTAGCGACGACACATTTGCACATGAAACAAAGATAACAGCAAAGTCTGCAATCACAGCAAATAATTACAATCGCACTGTAACTTTTATTGTCTCCAGCACCGGGGGAACGGCACCTCGGATCAAAAAATAAGCACGGGTGCACGCAACATCCTGCGGGGAAGAGGAACGCACGGCTGTAATTTCGCTCGCAATTATCATAAATTACACAGCGAAAATAAAACAAATGTAAAAAAGTAAAGCCGGGTGCACTCGCGGCCTCTCATCAGTTTCGATCCTTCGCTAGGTAATTATGAGGACGGGAAAAAAAATAATAAACGAGAGAAAAAGTAGAGATATCAGCTGACAGGAAAAGCTTGGGAGAAAATCCGATCCTCTGTTTAACTTCAACCTAAGAAACTTCAGATTAACTTCAGGAGAGGAAGAAGGTATTGTTACTGCTCATTCTTTTTACAAGCTTTTACAAGCATTCCGGCCCCGTTTCAGCGACCCGGCTACCGTGCTTCTTTGTCACTGATACAATGAGAGAGAAAAAGCAGAGAGCTCAGTTTCAGGATTTCAATAATAATAATTTAGAACTTTCGGACCAACAGGATTCATCTTGCAGCTGGCTAAATGACATGTTTCGCAACTTAGTACCAGGAATTTATTTATTGATTTTTTTTAAAGAAAAGTTTAGTTCTGAACTAAAAGACAGAGAGGGAGGCAACTCTAAAAACAACATTTCTTTCTGTAAGATTTCTGCCAATTGTAATTGAGATCTGGACAAAAAATTTTACTTCTCCTCAACCTTCTAGGAGAAAATAAATAAAAACACAATAATAATAATAATACAACAAACACGCACACACAGACACAATAAAACGAAACCTAATCCCTTACAGCGTTTGTAATTACCCACATCGCTCCTGGGTGAAATGTCCCTTGCAGACTTTAGAACAGAGGGTCATTAACCACTTGAACACCTGACACCTGTTGGTTTTCTGAAGACTTCTGACACCTACTTGTTGAGGAATTGCTCCAGGCCTTGCCGCCGCTCCTCGATGAACGAGTCGTCGAAAATGCCGTCGTCGCCACGGAACGGGAGCTGCCTGAACAGAGCTTTCCCTGGCAGTGGAGGAACGACCACCTAAAAAACGAAATGTTTGTGAGTTTGTGAATCGAAAACGCTACATGGACCTGTGCAATTATCTAATCGCAAAACAGGCTGTGATTTTAACATGTAATTATTTCAGTTAACGATTAATCCTTAAACGATTAATTGCCATTAAGATCGTACCTAATTGAGAATGGACTAGTTTGTTTTGCATAATACTTCTCTGTAGCTCCCATATTTATTAACTTATTCCTCACAGGAGAGCGCACTTTTCAACATTTAAAGGAGGAAGATATTGATTACTGTAGAAACAGCCAATCAGAGTTTAACCTGTCAGGCTGTACAAAGTTGAGCAAGCGGTGTTGCCAGATTGGATGGCTTTACTGGTAACTGCGATACTTTTTTAAATCGTTTTTGGCAAAAAGATAAAAAAAAAAGTTAAGAAAAGAAGTTATGTGCATAAATAGTTTAGATCTACAGTACGAGAGTAGTGATGTTAGTGTTTCATGGGTAACCGCAGGGAGAGATTTATACAGGTCACGAAGCAACTGCAATCCAATACACCACTAACTTTTTGTTTGTTTAATTTTTACCTGTTTGGGTTATGTCGATTCCTGACATAACCAATTTTTTTGGATTGTACAGCTTAAAAAAAATATGTGACTTGTATGAATCATAATTGATCTATTACTGGTAAATCAAAGCAACCAAGCATTTTGTGCAATATTTAGCAAAGACATTTAGTTTGTAAGCATTTTTTTTTATATTATTTTAAATATTCTGATACAATAAATGTGCCCAGGTTCAAAGCTGAAACGAATTTTGAATACGCCCAGGAGCTGTTAAAAACTTGATAGGATGATAGCAAGAAAAAAAGAGAGCCACTTTCGGTTTCCTTTTTTTGTAAGTACAGTTCCCACACACAGATCTGTGTCCTGCAAGTTGGCAACAAGTTATCTGATGAATTATCATCAGGGTATTGCTAAACATTACACTAGCTAAATGTTCACTAGGACATCTGCAGTTTTTTTTTTTTTGATGTTTAAATGCTTTACTGCGACTGAGAGTCTCATCACCGTATTGTGCTTGAAGCCTTCTGTGAATGTCAATCAGTTTTACATCTTCATTAACAAGAAATTTCAGCAAAATACCCAGTTATGATTTATGCAAAAGGGAATACAGGATTTCAGAAAGTAATGACCACTCTACAGTATCTGATATAATTTCATATAAAAGATCTCTGCATGTTGTAATATCAATGTTAGAACAGAGCATCCTGCATCGTATCTGTCACACCAGGTCTCGATTTTCTTATTCTACAAGAAGTGTTCCATTTCTTCTGGACCTCACCTTGCTCTCTCGCTCCAGTTCTCCTCTGAGCCACTCAAAGTCACTGTATCTCCTTCTCACGGACGACTCCTTCAGCTTAAAGATCGGAAGGTTAGTCTAAAAAAACAACAAAAAAAAAAACAGGCACATACAATTCTTATAAGTAATGCACAGAAACAAAAACAGGTGACTGACGGCAAAACTGATGTTTTTGGTGTATTCTTATCTGTCCTTTCTAAACCTAGTGGTATTCAAGCTAGAAAAGATGCTGCGAGGTGAAGAGAGAAAGGCATATACAAGCTCTAATCAATCAGTGCAAGAAATGAATATTACTGCAAAGAATGGGTGAACATCTCGATTGGGAAATGTCTTGAGCGTCCGCATTTAGGATGGAGGGATGAAGAGAGAAAGAAAATCTTATGTGAGGCCCTAATTGAGAACAGAAAGGGGAATCGTTTTCCTTATTATGCACTGGTCCTTCATCATCCCATCCTCGTCTGTCCATGGCTCTCTGAATGATATAATAAGTCAGTCCTCACCCTTGAGTGAGCCTCTTCAGCTTTGTTCACAATGAACAACATCGATGAAACACAGCCATCATGTTTTCCTCGAACCCTTCTCCGGCTTTTACCAGCCTCAGCCTATTTTTAATGTTCTTCCTTCTTTCTGCCGAATCGCGCCTGCCCATGCTGCGCTTTTTCTTTTTATCCCTGGCAAGTGACTCTCAAAGTCCTCAAGAAATCTTATTTAACCATTCAGTTGATTAATGTTTTATAATTAATAAATAAATATTAAACTAACATTTAAGACAAAAACCAACACCGTTTTCTATGCCTGAACATTTCGGTGCATTTTTAGAGCTTAAAGGTGAGATTTCATATACCAACAAACCTGGAAACCCTGATCACACAGGCTTCTTTAAAGGTTCCATATGTTGCTATTTCTTTAACAAGTTAACATACATCTCAGAGCTCCCCTAAAATGTGTGTTAATGACTTAGCTAAAATACCCCTCAGATAATGCTTTTTTTTTTTTCAATATCTCAAATTCCTCCTAGAAAATGCGCTTTTGCTGTGTTTGTATTAAATGAGATTCTGCTGAGTCACACCCTTTCAGAGAAGATCTAAACTGAGCAACAAACCAGCGAATGTGTATCTTCTTTTATGATACGATATCATGATACCTAAGTGTCGATTCCCTTTGTATTGCGATTTTGTAAGAATCATGTTTTTACAAATATTAAACATTTTAAATTGTTAGATGATGTTAAAATTATAAACAAACTCAGCAAAGTATCTGCTCCAACCATACCGGATTCCGTTTGTGTGCCACCATGAGAAGAGTTTTAAAGAAACTGTAGGTTTATAAAAAAACTGAAACATTTTAACTCCTCAAATCTCATAAAAATTAAGAATGAATTAATAAAAATCCATTTTGTGCTTAGTCTAGTGATACATAAAATTCCTCACGAAAGAATCGCAATACTTAATCGAATCATGCCCCATCCCATCTCTAATGTCTTTTTTTCCCCTTCTTTTTCCCACACAACCAGTGAAGAAAAAAAAATCATATCTGTGGTCGTATCTGTATTAGTATTCGATACAGATAACGACTTTGCATTCAGTTCCATCCATACTTAGCAAGACAGACGTGTCTTTCCAGGCTCCTCAGGGTCTGCCTGGCCTCGTCGCTGCCTTAATGATCTCAATCAAACCCGAGTTGAACCAAACAAAACAGCAAAACAAAGGAACAAAGGCCTTGATTAGTGCTAGAACTGTTACGCACAACGACCAGAGCCTGACGTCTAACGTTAACCGCTTGAGTGGAGTTTCTGTACAGCGTATGACTTATACGTTTACTCGTTATTTAAATAAATATATAAATACATATAGTACTATAAATACATGCAAGTCATAGGCACCATGTTATCGGAAGTACAAATTATATTATTTGTCACGTTACATATATTTCTCTGGTCTGCATCATTTTTTACAAAACCATTCACCATTTCTATTTTTATAAAATACCTTAAAAATGTATATTAATAATAATAAAAACCATTAAAACCATGATGGTAAAGAAAGCAACATATTACATGACAGAACAGTTTTCTGATGCAGGGCTTATGTTGGCTTCTCGGTTTTGCATGACAATGGAAAGGATCAAGTGTGACAAAGTTACCAGAAAAACTCTCCATACTCTCCAGCACGCTCAGTAAAACCTAACACCTGTTTTACTTATAAAACTGAACAAATCTGTTTCTAACACTACAGATTATTTTCAAGCAAATCACTTTGATACCAAATATTGACTGTATTTATTTTATTACTCTTCAGTGCTATTTATAGAAGTTTTTAAATGTAGAAATGCTTTTAAAAGCATTTTTGCTTATGGCATTTATTGTATGTTCTTAAGATTTTTACACAGTCCTTAAAAAACTAAAACTAATGTGAAGTGAAAGAGATGTTAGGTTTTACTGAGCGTTCTGGAGAACATAAAGTCCTCTGGTAACTTTGCCACACTCGCTCCTATCTATTTTCATGCAAAACCCACGAGCCCACTTTTTAAGTTTTTTTTTGTTGTTGTTGTTTGTTTCCACTTGAAATCTGGTCTGCCATGTAATATGTTGCTTTCTTTACAGTCACACAAATATTCTTCTGTAATGTTTTTTACTTATTTATTTATTTTTAAGGTATGTTTGGAAATAGTGAGTAGTTATGTACGTAGTTATGTACATAATAATATATACATGGTAAACATAAATTACAAAAATTGTGCTAAAGATAAGACTTTTGCATTGTACTTATATATAAAAGTAAAATAATTAACCAAAAGACGTTTTGCATTTGAAACCAAGTTAGCAAGTAGATAAAGAAGAAGGTTGGACGGTCTCTTTTTGTGTGTGTGTCTCCATGTGTGTGTAATTATGCGAGTATAAATATAAAAGACCCGTTGCATGCCAGGAAGCTGTGACATGTCTTAAAAAATAAATCAGACCAGGAGACCTACAGTAGCGCACACAAGCTCCCAGGTGATATTAAGACATCAAGAATTGAGAAGTAAATTATAATCAAGCATTTTCATAAATAATTCTGATGCTGATTAACAAAGAAATATGTAATGTTTTGTGACGATGGACTCGGTTTGCGAATGTTTCTGAACTTTGATGTTAAAATAATAAAAAAATAAAAATAAAAAAATAGAAAAAGTGGACCGACTATAATAAAAAAGTCAAATAAAATGTCCAAAGTGAAACTTAATCATTTAGCACAGGCAGAACTGAGAAAGAAATGTAAAAGGAGGAGATGATCCATTACACATCAACCCAAAATAGCTGATTGTGTGACAGACGGATTAAAAGCGCTTCTTCTTCTCCTTCTTTCAGTCACTCATCGGCGACGTTAAAAGCCTCCACATGGCTAACGCTGATCTGAAAAAAGGGGTAGTAGAGGGGTAGGTGGGTCTCCCTCCCTTTTTTTTCTTTTTTTAGATGCATGTGTGTGCTAAGGGGACAATGGTGTGTCCTCATTAGGAAGACAAGAGAGGGGAGCGGGAAAAAAAAAGAGAGAGAGAAGGCCAAAAAAAAAAAAACCACCCTGCGCTGAAAGGTCACCGCGCTCACTGTAAGGGTTCTGTAGCGGCTATGCATTAGCTTTTAGCAGGCCGCGTCGAGTCAAGTTTAAGAGCACGCATTTCAGCTCGCGGTCTCTTTTTTCAAAATAAAAGTAGCACAAAAATGGATGCACAATGCCATCTCATCGCATCATATCTCCAAAGAGATGAGGAGAGGGACAATAAGAGCACTCGCACTTGATGCTCACAACCCCCCGCCTCTCTGCGCGCTCAAAATCCAGTCTCCTCTCACACAGAGCTCTCACAAACATACACACACACCCCAGCTCTGGCAAAAAGCTGCTCGCTCGCTTTGTTCCCATAGCATCAACTCCCACTTTTGATACTGTCATCTCAAGTAGGATATGGTAGCCTTGATACAATATGGCCCCCATTACCATTAAAATAGTTGTCGGGGAGGATGCTGTAGACTTTGGATTACACTTGACTGGGACTGACAGCCTAGGCAAGCAAGCCATTTTTTATTAATGGCCAAGAGGACGGGAAAGAGAGAGAGGGGTTTGGAAATGGAGGAGAGAATGAAAGAGGGATGAAGAGGTGGAGGTGAAAGGAAGGGTGAGAGAAAGAAGGGTTCGGGGGTGGCTGATGATGGGGGTGTATTCTCCTGTCTGTAAACAAAGTCCTCTCCCATGCCTCCCCCCCACCCCTCCCTTTCTCTTCAGCAGAGCCAGGTCGAACGCCGGACTGTTTTTTTTTCTTTCTCTCTCTCCCTTAGTCTGTAAGTAAACATGTGAGCGGGAGAAAGAGATTAAAATATCCTCACGACAACATATTCTTCATCTTCTGGGTCACGCTTCAGAGTAAGTGCGCTCGAGTCTTATTAAAGATTTGAGGGTACGGTTATAATGGCAATAAGGGCGAAAGCTTGCAAACTGAAAGTTCACGAAGATGTTCACACAGATGTCAGATCTACAAGCTCCGACTGAAGAACTCGCTCTTAAACTGATCTTGCAGGGAATCGAGCGAACGTCGCTCTCTAAACACCAACAACCTTTTCTATCATTTAGATTTATCTCAAATCCAGGGACTAAAAAGATGTGTGGAGGGGGATGATAGGGGGTGTCGGAGTCCTCCAGTAGGGGGTAAGTTTGGAGAAGGGGGTTCAAATGGGCACCACTCATTCACTCCACGCCTCTCTCAATGAGCGGATTAAGAAGGCAGGGGCTCATGCACTTTCACACACGCATTCATGTTCACACGCCGCCACCACCATCATCATCATCATCATATCTGAGAAACATAAAACAGCCCCCCCCCCCCCCCCCCCCCGCAAAAAAATCAATTAACGCTGAAGTTGCTGTTAACTTCACCGATCACGCTCACTTTTTCATATACTTTAAAAAGAGTAAGGAAAAAGGGAAAAAAAAAACGTCAGCTCTGCTGTCGCTCTGAAACGGAGCGAGGGAGCGACGGATGAGCGGGGCACTCCCTCATGCAAAGCAGGGTCAGCGCAGGCTCCCTGGCACACAATAATGCTGATTACACGCATATGCTAATTATTACACGCTAATCAAGTACAGTAGCTTTAGATTCGGGCTAATGGCTGCCAACGTGTCGCACTGTAGGTAGAGGAAAGCTATAAATACTATAGGAAAGCCAGCCTGCCAGCCCGCCGTACATCCGTCGCCGAACACAAGCGCGTCTGTCAGAACTCATCAGCTACGGCGGAACGTCCTCGGATGAGAGAGTCGTCTCATTGTGCGATCGCTTTACATTCTAAAATACGGACCGCATCAAGAACGAAATTACTTCTTGTTCTTGCGCGGGCTTCGTTGGTACACGACAATACTTAATCAAAATTTCTAAGAAGCTACCCGTTTCCTCATCAAGTGGTTTCAGTAAACACCTCTCTCTCTGTCTTTCTCTAGAAAGACCGGTGACATCTGACCAGGTGAAACACTGAGCTATGTTAAGAAGTTATTTCTGTTTGCAGTTCGACGGAGGGCGTAAAAAATAAAACACAGAAAACTTCTGGATAATTTGCTTAACAATTAAAGCCGTGGCCTGTGGAGATATCCATTAACCTGGATTGTACCTTGACAGATTACACAAAAAATAAACTTTGGCACACGTTACCACAAATATATTTTTAATCAGAAACCCTTTATTATTATTAAATTTTTATGAAGGGTCAGTTATTCTAAAGCAGGAGAGCTTATATGAAAAAAAAGAAGAAAAAAAATCTTACCCCTAATAAAAATCAATTGTTGCTGGATTCAACAATTTTTCGATGCAGAATCAATTCACACTTTTTAAATGAGTTAAGTGAACGAGCAGAAACGTTTAAAGGTCTAAAATTAAAGAATTCTTATATATATATACACACACACACATACACACTACAGCATTTGCAGAGAATACAAATCTGGATCAAAATAAGTTGCTAATTTACTCGATACAACCCCGATACAACGTACACTGTGCTCCTCAGTATATAGAGCTACGAATATGCCAGGATGCCCCCGGGTCAGACCGATAAAGTAGGTGCCAGACAGAGGTTAATGCCGTACTCCTTTACTTAGTCACTCGACTTCTCATCGGCATGGTGGTCTACAGTAATGAGCAGTGCATTTTTATAGTGCAAACCTATTGGGTGACTAGTTCGTTTAAGTGATGTCCGAGAAAATTTAGAAATATGGTGTTTATGATTGTGCAGATTTGATGGACAACATTTAACATGAAATTTCCCCCACCTCGTATATCCTTGTCGATACGATCAGGAACATGGAGCATGTTGAACACGTTGAAGACACGAGACACGTTGAACTGTGTCTGGCAGAAAACGGAGATCACTTTCTACATGACATGTTATGCAATCGATTACACATCCTTCAAGGTATGCAGTGCATTTTTTTGGTTCAGATTGCTTCATCGTGACGAGTGTTATTACAGAATATTTGGGGCCTCTTTCGAGTAAATTACCATGTAGTTTCATAAGAGGCATACTGCTAATTTAATGAAGCAAATCTATTTACTCAATGCATTATTACTATTATATATAAAATTGCACTATAATATTTTTGCATATTTCATGAATTAATTGAATGTCCCGGGAGCACGTTCATAAGACTGACTTGCTCATAAGTCAGACAAAGTACGTCTTATACACCTTTGGCACAAATATAAATGTAAAGCATTAAAAAAATTTAAATAAAAACACAGGTTTGATGTTTTGATTCCCCAGTACACTGCGCCAGCGGGGTCGGCTGACCTGGTTTTAAGGGAGCTCGAGGAGACGTTGAGAGGCGGTCCTTTCGTAACTTGCATGTTTGTAAGTTGGGGACTTATTATAGTATTAGTTTTAGTATCAATAAATATTCAATATAATTTTTTTTTTTATGTGAAATTCTTGGTAGCAGCTCTGTAGTGTGTCCCGGAAGGTGGAATTGTATCTAGGGAAGTTTCCTTAACTCACATTTCCTGCACAGGGAGTAGGGGGCACACTTTCAAATGTAGAAAATACTGTGGAATAGAATGCAATCTCTCATTTTGTGATGTTAGTACTTCCTCTTCTTCATCTTTTGAGTTTATGTGTGGTTGGTGCATTACTGCCATCAACTGGACTGGAGTGTGAAGCAGAAGAAAGTTAAGAACTGTGGTGATAATGGTGCACTTCTCTAACTGAGAGCAGTTCTGAACTCTGAGAATTCACAGACTATATTGACAGCGCTCGCTGCTCGAAACTCAACAGAATTGTGCGTGGAAAAAAAATCCTGTGGGCGGGAGACTCTGCAGGCTGAAGGCTGAAACACCCCATTGATAAGAAGAATGACCTGATTATTGTGAGCTGTCAGGAAAGATAAAGCAACCCCAACGATCACTCCTTACAACTATGGTGAGCAGAAAAGTAACTCTGCATGCATGAAACATTAAACCCTGAGGTGGATGAGACATGACATAATGGAGACCAGAACAGATTCAATACTTTTCTGATTCAGTAACCTCAGTAGCACCAACTACCAAATGGCAATCTACAGTGCTAGATAACCTGTGCATGGGGTTACTCACGGTCACTCAGGGTTACCCATGCTGACAGATCTAGTTATCACACTAATGTATCCATTTGACATTCCACATTTTGTGGAATTCCACATGTTGTATAAAATACTAATATATATGGAGTGAGGTCAATAAGTATTTGATCACCCTGTAATTTTGCAAGTTCTCTTACTTAGAAATCATGGAGGGGTCTACATGGAGGGGTCTACAAACGATGGTCCCAGCTCTCTTCACGGCATTGACCAGCTCCTCCTGTGTAGTTCTGGGCTAATACTTCACCATTCTTAGCATCATTGATACCCCATGTATCTACTTAAACTTTGGCTGATTGTGGGGTGCACAGGTGTCTTTATGACAGCTAACAACCTCAAACAGGTGCTACAATTTAGAATCATGAGCAGAGTGTAGCTGGACTATTTAAAAGAAAAGTAACAGGCCTTTGAGGGTCATAAATCTGGCTGATAAGCAAGTGATCAAATACTTATTTGACACAGTAATTCACAAATTAATTGTTGAAAAAAATCATACAATGTGATTTCTGGATTTTTCTTTTTAGATTCTGTCACTCACAGTGGAAATGCACCTATGCTGAAAATTGTAGACCCCTCCATGATTTCTAAGTAAGAGAATTTAAAAAAATCATAGGGTGATCAAATATTTATTGACCTTACAGTATATATATATACACATTATATACTTTATGTTGTCTCTTTTGTATAGGACTTAGATCTGTCTTGTCTCAGCCAGTCAGTTAATTAGGTTTCTTAGTTAGCTAGTTAGAACCTTGGTCCTGGAGGAACGTTGTTTCGTTTCACTGTGTACTGAACTGTATATAATGGAAATGACATTAAAAGCCTACTTGACTTGACTATTAAAATATTACGAGATGCAAGTTTCCTTTTCACACCATCATTGAAAGAACCAATGCTATAGAACTATTTCAAATTCTTTTTCCTACTTGGTCTCAATTTATCACCAAACAATAGCGGCCGTGGTTCCCAGCGATCTAATCACTAACTTTCATAGTTCACTGGGACAAAATGACTAACATCTTGTAATAATTATTGCAATAATGCAAAAATGATTTTAGCGCAGTTAAAAGTTGGAAACAGAAGTATGTTGGGAAGACTGCAAGCTCTTAATCAAAAAAATTTGGGAAAAATGCTTGAATAAAAGGTTAAAAGAATAATGAATATATAATGCTTATTATATACTGGCAATATAATAGGAATTAATCAACTAACCAGAAAATAATTGACATGTGGATAACAATAAGGATTAGATTAATTGAATCAACAAAAAAATGAAAACTGACAGATTAATCAAAAAAACAAACATCTCTCCAGCTCCTTATTCATACATTTAAAGTTTCAGAGTTGCAATTTTTTACGGCATCACTTCATACTGTGCATGCGTACAGAAACAAAAAACAAGAAATAATAACATGATTTAAGGTTGTTGTTTTTTTAAGTGTCTGTTTATTAAAATAATTGACATGTGGTGGGAATCACCAGTCACCACCAGATATAATATCATGATGCCTAGGTACCCATTCGATTTATACTGCGATTCTGTCAGTATCACAATTGTATATATCCCATCTCAATATTAAGTGTTTTTCTAATTTTGTTAGAATTTTTAAGACTTTAAACCTTTAAACCAGCTTCACAACTCAACTGACGGTGAGTAATTGAATGTAGCCCTTCCCTAATAGCATTAGTTTTATGACTTAAAAAACAAGTGCAGCATTCAAAGAATACAAACTAACCTCAAATACAAGAGTTTAACATTTAACTTCAAATTCAAATAAACGACAACTACATAGTTATTTCTAAACAAACGTAGCAAATAATTCACTACCACTTGGGATGCCAATGTGAAAATAGTTTAAAGCGCCACCTGTAGGATTATAAAGAAACAGTGACATTTTACCGCCTCAAATGCTTTTAAAGGCTCACAAGTCAACACACATACTGCTTCTAACTCGTACGACTGTCGAGATTATTCTGTCCCCCTAGTGTTTTGAGACTGGTTTAAGTGTTTTTAATGAGTGGGTTTCAAGACTAATTTGCTCGTAGAGTTTGGAGTGAAAGGTTAATCAGGGGCTTTTACTTGTGTGTGTAAAAATGTACATGACTTTCACGTTTCTGTTGCACCACTCAGAAGACTTAGAGTGTCGATCGGTGGATACTTGAATTGATACACAAAGCAATCATGATTTGTAATTGCATCCCCCCGCCCCACCTCCTACTGTCTGTATGAAAAAACAGTAAATAATTAACTTTGAGAAATTAAATCAATTAACCACCATCTAACAGCTCTTTAAAACTATTTTTTATAGACGGGCTCGCTGGAGTTTCTAGTTGTTATGAGTCCTGTGAGAATATTGTATTTGAGACAAAGTTGCAACTTGTATTTGCCTGTCTCTATCAACAGCGATAGCTACATAAAATACCCCCACACCCTGTAATTTCAACTTGGAGAAATCTTCCAGTTCCTTCCATGTTTACAGCATGAGATCATACCAATGTGCCTGCTCACACTGAACAGTCCTCTTTCTCTACTTTTAAAGGGCATTACAGCAACAGGTTAAATCCAAAACACTAATCATACTAATCCCCAAAATAGGCCAACAATTGCTTAACTTTTGAGTTGTCTCTCAAATGGCCAATCAAATAAACCAATGTTATTATGATGATGTAAAATACACAAGACGACAGAAACATCAGCATGCCCTCGCTAGTCTGGGATTATTACCAAGCCTCTTTAAAAGATGTCAAATTTGCAATATGCAAAGCTTTTGGTTTAATGTTTGATTTAACACAAAATTTGTTGCCACTTAGGAGCAATGTAGTGTGAATAATTTGAGTATGAAAAGTTATCCACAAAGCTTAATCTTGTAGGATCCTACACCCACCTATCAACCACCTACAGTTAGTTTTATGACTACAGCAGAAGCGCCCAAAAAAGATCCAATCTTACTCTGCAGGGTAAAACCATCGCTACAAAACTATCAACAAAAAAAGAAATAAAGAGCGGTTCCCAGCACTGGACGCCCGGGTTTAACTTACTGCTCAATGTATGCAAGCTGCCAAAGAGCGACTATTCAGCACAGCAGCGTTTCAGTGTGTGTGAGAGCCCCTTGATGTTTGTTAAGAAATGGAAGATTTTTGTTCTCTGTTCAAGCTTTGGCTATACTCTTGGTTTCAGTTTGATTATAATCTACATAAATTAATAAGAGAATGGAATATGTGGCATATGTTGCCTTCCAGTAAATAAAAGTTTAAATGTATGATAATTTTTCAGTTATTAATTATATTTGTGCATTGCTGTTTAGAGTAGTTATTTCTTTACCAGTCACTTCCCGATACAGTATTATCACAATACCCAAGTTCCAATTCTATTAAAATTGTGATTCTGTAAGTATCACGATCTTATAAATATCCCGATTGCATATAACATTTCCCCAAATTTTGTAACAATTTTAAACCTTAAAAAAACGTTTCATGACTTATTAAATGTTGCCCATAATTCATAACATTTATTTTCTCCTTTAAAAACCAAAGGCAGCATTTTAACAAAACAAAATACAATACTTCAAATACAACAGTTTGAAAGCTAAATTTAACTAAGCAGCACGTTTTCTCTGCTATCCACCATAATTATTACTTTTAAACAAACGTATAATAAGTAAATAATTCGCTCCTACAACAATGTTGTTGGACTTTCGGCTGCCCCTGGCAAGAAACTGATAGCCACAGCGGACCACCTGATTTGCACATACAAACTTGGTACAGGTTTTACACATGATGCCCTTTCTGATGCAACCCTCCCATTTATCCGGGCTTGGGACCGGATGGCTGGGGTTTAGACATTGACTGGGAATCGAACCTACTACTGAGCCACCAGTGCCATAGTTCACTCCTACCACACCCTAAAGTAGACTAATGTAGGAATATAAAGAAACGGTGACGTTTTACCTCCTCAAACACCTCCAAAGTCTCAAAACTCAACTTGACAGGGAGCGCGCAAGTTGTGTGGCTGCAAAAACATGGACGGCTTCTAACGCATGCGATTTTCAACTAAACTCGCTGTCTTTTGAGGCTTGTCACGGCCAATCAAACTGTAAACCAGGCAATTCTGGTCACTGGCCTATTGACCAGTAAATCTTTATTTTAAATGTAAATTTGTTTTTAAATCCTTTTGGGAGTCAGTGCGGCAATACTGTGGGCTACGCTACTTGCCCAAAACATTACAAATGTTAGGGGGAATATATTGTAGAAGAATAGAAGCAGACACTTGTGTGTAACTGTAAAAATGTGTTTAAATCAGCTTGCCATGAGAGTCGCTGGGCATTTCACACACTTTTGTGGAGGTCGCCAATGTTGTTTCCATCTCCTTCACTTGTTAAAATTGCTGATGTGGGAAACTTTCTCATGTTACAATTAATTTCTTGTTTATATTATTCTGTTTATAATTGTAGAAAATCTTGTTTATTTAACGGTATGAATGTGATGTCACAAGATGTCATATATATATGTGACGTCATGCGGAAACTTTCTGAATATGCGTCAACTAACTGAATACTTTCCCCTGAATACAGAGACAGAGAGCGATAGCATGTCAACAATAAGGAAACTAACGCAGATACTTCCTCGTTTATGTTCTGATTTGCTTTAGAAATTCTAAATTGTGTTTATGGTTGTGTTATTTATTAAAAGTTATTTTCATAAATAAATGTGTTGTCATGACAGACCGTGGTTACAGAACTAAAAACACCCGGACAGAGATGACGGCACTAAGAGCAGCACTGAGCTAACATGCTAACCAGGTCGGTTGCGCACCTTCAGTCTGATCTCGTATGTAGTGAATCTGCCCCGTCCGACTCCCACCGTCTCCGGATTGCTCACGTCGATCTCTAGGAAGTTGCTCGGAGGTCCGTAGGCATCGCTAAGGTTCTGTGGCTTGGAGTAGAGCCTCCGTGTGTCCGCTATGGTATCCGCCATCATCTGTCTCCCCCTGCTAACACCTTCAGCCTGGCACTTCCGCTCAGCTGAGGCGCAGATGACGCCGGGACTCAGGCCGCATTACAAATCACTCCATCCTGCCTGCACAAGAACACTACGTAGAACTGGAACTCATAGGTATATCTAGTGCACTAGAGTTCCAACCTCAACATGTTTGCCATGAAACCTAAACACTGCCAGTTCCATTGATTTCTACAAAACAGAAAGTCATTTATCAAGAAAAAAAACAAGACACAGATATAATTCAAGACACAGTCCTTCCATAAATGTGTTTAAAATTATTTAGCATAATACAAACAACAACAATAATAAAACTTTTATTTATATAAGTTGTATTATTTTGAAAAAATAAACCTTTAAAAAAAACAAAAACATGGCGGCGCCCATAATAGCAAGGAGCAGTCTGAATTATTTTAAAGATAAATGTGTTTCTAAAGGCATTTGTGAGCTAGTAGCAGGTAAGCACAACTGTAATCAAAAAAATTATTTTTTTAAGTCTTTAAATTAGATACTGAACGTATATAAACTGTCAACCACATACTCTTATTGAGGAACATTTCCTGAAACCTCAGCCTGTGAGTAGGGATGTGAGAAATAATAATAACAATAATAATAATAATAATAATAATAATACTTAGTCAACTATTTATTTATACCAAAAGAAAGTAAGGGGGGGCCATGACCATGTACTCAAATATAATTATCATAATTTATAGTATTTATTTCTATTAATAATACAAATAAAGCCTTTCTTAAAAAAAAAAAACTAGTAGACCAAACATGAAAAAAAAAATAAAAAATGAAGCATGAAATGCTCAAAAATCTCCTGGTAGACGGCTGCATTGACCCTGGACTTAATGAAGCACAGTGAACCAACACCAGCAGATGATATGGCTCCCCAAATCAACACATACTGTAGAAACTTCACACTGGACTTCAAGCATCTTGCAGTGTGTGCCTCTCCATCCTTCCTCCAGACTCTGGGTCCTTTGTTCCCAAATGAGATGCAAAAGTTGCTCTCATTAGAAAAGAGGACTATGGACCATTGAGCAAGAGACCAGTTCTTTTTTACTTTAGTTTTTAGGACATTTAAAGCTCATGTCCAGGATCCGTCTGTGTGTGGTGGCTCTTGATGCACTCCTGACTCCAGCCTCAGTCCACTTCATGTGAAAGTCCTCAACACTTTTGAATGGCCTTTTCCTGACAATCCTCTCCAGGCTGCGGTCATCCCTGCTGCTTGTGCACCTTTCTCTTCCACACTTTTCCCTTTCACATAACTTTCTATTAATGTGCTTTGATACAGCATTTTGGGAACACCCAACTTCTTTTGCGATTACCTTTTGGGGCTTTCCATCCTTAAGGAGGATGTCAATGATGTTTTTTTACACAACTGTCAGGTCAGCAGTCTTTCCCATGATTGTGCTTCCTACTGAACCAGACTAAGAGACAATTTAAAGGCTCACAATCCCTTTGCAGATGTTATGGCTTAATTAACTGATTAGAGTGGGACACTTTGAGCCTGGAATATTGAAACCTTCCACAATATTCTAATTTTCTGATATTGTGGATTTGGGGTTTTTATGAGCTGTAAACCATAATTATCTCGATTATGAAAAATCACGGCTTGAACTATCTATGTAATGAGTCTATTTCATATATTAGTTTCACCTTTTAAGTTGCGTTACTGAAATAAATTAACTTTTGCACGATATTCAAATTTTTTTAGTTTCACCTGTATAACTTCATTGGAGATAAAATTTTAGGAATAATCCTGCCACCTTATATATACTTTAATTCTACCTAACATAACTAAAGTCATACAACGCCTGTGGAAGCATTCAGGAAGCTTTTCTTCACAACTTCAGGTCACAGTTTTCTTGTGAATGATAGACCATATGCACATGACAATAGTGTAGTTTTTAAATAGGTCTTGCGATTTTGTCTATAGCAAGAGTTCTTTTTTTTGTGCAAATTTTTAATAATGAAGGAAATTATGAATTTATGGATAATGAAATCAGGTCAATGAATGATAAAAGTTCATGGACAAACTATGCGCAAACATTTATTATAACATGAAACTAATAATAAGTAGTCCAGAACATTACTCAGGTTTAGTTTTGCATGTTTTTAGTTTTGTTTAAGGATCCAATTATATAAATTGCTTCTTTGGTGAGCATTTAAAGATAGAAATTTAGCTACAGAATGTATAAGGTCTACCATTGATCCTAAGACTATGTCTATTGTTTATAAAGAAAACCGTGACCCGAAGCTGTGTAGAAAAGCTTTCTGAGTGCATCCACAGGACTTGTATGTCTTTAGTTATATCAGGTAGAATAAAAGTAATCATTACTTTTATAATGTATAAATTTTAGAACAACCGGAATATGGGAATGCTGTCGCTAAAATGAGGATATTATTATTATTTTTGAGTCACAGAAACAACTGAAAACAACAATAAAAACATGTGATCATGTGTATCTGTTCTATTTCTTTGCTTATGTGACCCATTTTCTTTTTGGGTGACTAAAATTCAGTTATCATATTGCCTATTTAGTGTTGTAAAAAAGGATATGTCACTCTGTACTGCACGATCCTAAGCCGAAAACAAATAATAGCTAAAATGCCTTGAGCTTTTATAATGGTCCCCAAACAAATCACCGCCTAGTGGTCAGGATGGTTGAAACATTATGATTTATAATTGAATCATTAAGCACCAGCGTTGACCCAGTCAGTTCCAAGTTACTTTATTTGGTATCTTCTTCCAGGTTGCTGGACTTCTAAGAAACCCAGATACCTGTCGACTAGCCACGGTTGCGTCGGACATGTTGGGCCCATCACTCACTATGACCAACTGGTGCGCTCCGGGTTACTCATTGAAGACGTTCTACAGAAGGCTGCACTTTGGCAGCTTGAGAAGCTGCAGGGCGAGATGGAAAGATATACCAACCTTCCTCTATCTTGTCCAAAGAGCGAAGAGAACAGGATGGATGGTGGTGCCATAGCGTCAAGAATTTTCAAACTAGAGCATAGAGTTAGGCCTGAGGACAAAGTAAAGGACGGTGCTTTAAAGAATAAAGACGAAAAAGTAGAGGAATGGGACAGTGACAAGGTATGTGTTCTGAATGGAAAAGATATGAGCGTAAGTATGTACGTATTCAGTCTGACTTTATTATTTACCCTTTACAGAATTTACGACATATTCATTGGTGTAACTATGTGTGTGTGTAAATGTGAAAGAAAGACAGGAAGGACAGAGAGGTGTGTGATGTTCTAGCAGATGAATTGATTTTTGTATTTCATGAACGTTAACAGGTCGAGCGGTCCTGCAAGTTGTGAGGTTCTTTCAGCAGCATAATGTTTTCTATTATCTTTAATAATTGTCACCTACTCTTTAGAAATCAGTCACGCACACCCAAAATACATATTTATCTCCTGGAAGATGAGACTGTACGCCTGTACGCTTTTTCATGACATCAAAATAATTTATGCCTGTCTGCTCCAAAATATCAGGAGTTACACGGGCTGTTCAATTAGTACTCCGTGCCTGTTTGTGGAGCCGCGCTGAGAGTCAGACAGGTCACTTCTTTCTTCACGGAGTAATTAAATCATGGATTAGCATGAAGAATTTGGGCTGCAGCTAGTATTCGAGGAGGGGAATGAACTTCCGCTAACAGTTTTGTTCAGGTATAAATAAAAGAGCTTAAATTCTATAATGCTGTCACTAGATATGAACTTGGCAAACTTGGTCATTTTCCTAATTTCATTTTAACACCTAGAAATGATACAAAATAATGAATTTTTTAGGCTATTTGTCACAGTCTACAAATCTGTAAATTTGTAGCCATTTTTTTCAATTAACATAGAACTTGCTTTTTTCATCTAGGTCTATAATAAATACCCCAGTCTGGGATATTCTGATCAAATATTCCGGCACGGTTAGCTTGCACCTCCAGTGTTCGGTGTTAAAATATTGCCTCTGGTTTTTGTATGTGTGACAGTTTTCATGTTGGTTGCGGGGTTTCCTCCAGTTACCCCATTTTCTTCCCACAGTACAAAGGCAGGTACTGTAGGCTGATTTGGCATATTCAGTACGATTGGGTGTGTGAGCGTGTGCTTGCGCCTCATGTCCTTAGTTCCCTGGAAGAGATTCCATCCCCCCACCACAATACCTACCACCCAACGGCAGAGCATGTTGGGATGAAGGTGCCCTTACTTTGAAGAATATTTAAAAAATATTTTGTTAATAAAAATACATATATTGTATATATTTTATTGTTCATTTTATATACTTAAAAATACCAAACAAAAAGTCTTATGCAAGATGGGGATGTCATGTGAACTTTGGGAGTACTGTTTAAAAAAAAATACTTTTAGTCACTTCATCCTGGGAGTTCTAGAAGTCAGCAACAGGTCATAAGGATGTTACCTACTTTGCCAGTCCTTCAGTGTATGATAGACCTTTCGTCTTTGTATTAACAGACCTGTGGGTTTAGAAATCTTTAGAACAAATGACCTCCCAGCTGACTGTCCGTGACTTCCTGTTTAACTCCCGTCCCTTCATTTATCAACATGAGAATGATTGCAAATACATAAATGAAATGATACCCAAGTGTGTCCACTGTTATAAAACATGCAGTTATAAAAAAAAATAACATGCAGTTATAAAACATGCAGTTATAAAAATAGCCGCAGAGCTGAAAATACCCAATAATTATGAAGCTTAAAGCAACTGGAGCTGTAATGAACCTGATCGAAAAAGGACGCAAGTGTAATTTACCCCCCACGCATAGAGATGCAAAACATTTCTTCAAGGCTCGCAGGTATAGATTTGCAAAAGTTGGAGGCATTTAAGTCTCCAGATCTAAAATCACAAAGGCACATTTCTGCTTTTAAACTGGACCTTGATCTTCAGACCAAATAGAGTTTTGTCAAGTAGGTGTAGCATCAAAAATAAATGTGGTTTTAGGAATGATCATTATTCTTATTGATACATATGATAAATATGATGAAGGGTCTGTGAGGAGTTTTTTTTTTTTTTTCCTCCAGAGGCTCTAGGAATATCGATCATGGATACAAACAGATTTATTTATACATCATTCATAAAAGCATTTATACAAGAAATTTGGCATTTGTGAAAATATCGTGAAAATGTGTTCATGTTTGAGTCATGTTCTTGAATGGATGCAAATTAATGCATGAGAAGGCTAACTAATTTAACCTTTAATTGATTGGCTTTATAGAAATCACCTTTTCTGCACTTTTATATACAGATTATGTTATTAGTTTTAGTTGATTGTGTCTGGTTAGTTACTCGCAAATGTTCTGCCACTGAGGAAGTTTTGCCGTTTAGTTGCCATTTCAGGTCTGTGAGCTTTGCCTTTTATGGAGTGTTATGGGCGTTGCCAAATGCAAATCAGTTATACTGTGCATGTGCCTGGCAATTTGTGAGTGACTGACTTTTTTTCACTTCTAAACTTGAAATAATTCGTTGGAAATCTTTAGATCGGTTTGGTTTGCAACAATATTTGCACTATTTTTGATATATTGATGAATACATTCTGTTGTTCAGATACATGGGATCTCGGTTCCTCCTCCGTGAAGAACCGGGCCCTACCAGGAGAGCAATGAAGCAAAATATGCAGTCGAATCTGTAGAAAAAGCTGACTGGGGGAAAAAAAAACAATAATTTTGCAACCTGTAAACCTTTAGAGTTGATTAATAGAAAATGATGTAGTGGAACATTTTATGATTTTTTCATTCATAAAGGTTTCCAATGTGTTATCTTTTAGGATTGTGCAAAGCCACCTCCCCCTCAGGGGTGCTACATTCATGGCGGTGTTGGTGAGTTCATTACAGCTTGAGCCAGCCTCTACATTTATAATAGCAACCGGTAAAGATTGACGTTAATGTACAGAACTTTGGTTAGCATTACCAGAAATCAAGTGATTTCTTGTCTTATTGAAGTCACCAGTTCGAGAACAGCGTGTAAAGTTGAAACGTACTGTTATACATCACTGCATACTTGTATTAACCTGATTTCTTTGTTTCAGGCACTGGAAAAACGGTGCTAATGGACATATTTTACTCCAATGTAAAAAATCCCAGGAAAAAAAGACTTCATTTTAACGCCTTTATGTTAGACGTCCACAGAAGTAAGCTCTCTTATGGTATACTTTACAGCTTCTGCTCTATAAATTCAAATTTCAAATTTTATTTGTCACATACACAGTCATACACAGTACGATATGCAGTGAAATGCCCATACGACTGCCAGTGACCTTAAAAAAAATAGTAAAAGCTTATACGTAAGAAATAACATGAATGAAAGAAATACGTAAAAAAATAACATTAACTGGTAAAATATGCTGTGAGTATTTTAAATTTTTTTTTTTAAGAGGCACAAGCATTGTAAGCAACTCTATTATATATATAAGTGCTTTATTTATGTGTAATTCTCTAATCCTTTTAATTTACTTTCATGGAAAGTGACTGTAATCGTTTGGTTTCAGAGATCCACCGGCTGAAGTCGAGTCTGCCGAACCGTAGCTCGGGCGAACTGACAGCGTCCAACCCCGTCTTCTCTGTTGCTATGGAGATGGGTGCAGAAACCTGCCTCTTATGCCTGGATGAGTTTCAGGTGAGGAGGGTGGCAGGCTGAGGAGTCGCAGAAGGTGTTCAGGGCTGCGCGTGGGTGGAGGCGATCAACAGGTGTTTGGTGAATCAAGAACTAAAAAAACACAAAGCCAATTTGTTAGATCGTTAGCATGGAAATAACTACATTGAAATGCAAAATAAAGCATGCATGCTGTATAATGTCGTGTCGCTACTAGTACTCGGCATAGTAATACTCTCCCATCAGAGATCATGTTTCTCTACAATTGTTCTTGCTCCTCTTTGTGTTTTTTTTTGAACACGAATGAAATGATGCACTACACTTTATTGTCATGATATCGCAGTGCCCGAAAATTTAGAAGAGATTCACTTTGCACAAGAATTGCGCAAATTGAGACAAGTATTCTTAAGGACTTCAGGAAGCAAAAATAATTCTGAATTCAAAGTAGACATCTTTGTACATTTTGGAGCCATCTAGTGGAGTCCAGACCCTGAATACAGACACTGTACAGTACACGCCGGTACGTCTATGTGACTTATAAATATGATTTTGCATTTATTCCTAACAGAGAGCACAAATGCAGTGATGCAGAGGAACATTAGAGATTTTGAATAAGTGACCTTCAAAAGAAATGATGCTGTATAATAACGTACAAAATGATGTGTATTATTCCTTAAAGGATTTTCAAGAAACTCAGAACTGAAATCTCATAGTTTCTATACACATGACTTCTTGTATTTGAAATCTTCCCATGTATATGCATGTTCAAACATGAACAAACACAACTATCCGTCAGGCCTCACTGCCCGTGCGCATCCTGCACTTGTGGATCGTGGCGAACACCAACAGGGAACTCTCGTCCCCTGTGTTTTGTTTGGGATACATAAATTAGGAGCCTGATGGACCCTTACCAATCAGGAGCCGCGGCCACTTAGGCATGCAGATGAGGCATTGGGTTTCAGACGGCCCCTCTCGCTCCCTTAAGTGAAGGGGTAATGGAGAGCAGCCGCGGCGGGTCGCGCGCATCCTCGCCTCTTAAATGCTAATGAAATTTCTTCGTTCTCTTCATTAGTGCGGCGTCATTATCAGTAATTTGTAGTCTTCCCCTTTTTGTGCCCCATTCGCTGCCTTAATGAAGACAAGGTATTGAGAGAAGGGCCAAAAGATATATATGTAGAAAGAGAGAGAGAGAGAGAGGGAAAGCGAGGACGAGAGAAAGAAAGCGCAACCGCTCAAGGCATTGTCTCAGCCTTGGAGGCCGAAATTACTCATCGCCCAGCTTCGAGTAAGTAAAGGTTTAAGATCAAAAGAGCGTAATTTGGCACCCGTGTGCACCGCACAAAAGTGACTCGTTGCCGGCGTAATTAGATGCTCATTTGAATATTGGTGCCGTTGTTTTTGAGGTCGTCCTCAACGGCGCCGCGGCTTTTTTCTGCTCAAACGGCCAATCAATACCCCCTGACTGTGTGTGTGTATGTGTGTATGTGTGTGTGTTGTGCATACACTTGTGCCATCTATGCCAAACAAAAAAACAAATAAAGGACAGATGAAAAGGTCATAATTAAATGACTCCTTTGAAAAGGGCATGTGATCCAATTTAGGCAGCAGCACCTCATCTTTGTAGCACGCCCCCTCACACAGACACACTTGCTCAAAAGTACAGATGCTAATGGGGTTACATTGAGAGCCTAAGGTTTAATATGCAAAAGAAGAGAGCACTTCAGTACAAGAAAAACAACATATGCTGAGGGTATGGCTGTCTTAAGTGTCCCCTTTTACAAATAGCGTCCATCAATGTGCAAGGGCGATGGACTACGCGACAAAAACATGTCTCTTGGGGGGGGGTGGAGGGAGAATAAGGCAGCTTAATAAAGCACCCATAAAAATGTACAGTAGGCCCTGGAAGAGAAACCTGAAGAATCTGTTATTTGACTGAAGGACAACTTAGAATGCACTTGCTATAGACTGCACTCAGGGACACGCGGACAAAATTATTGCTCATATCGACAGGATATTAAACACAAAGGCTTGCAGGAACGGAAAGACGAAAGATAGACGGGAAAGAGGGATGAAGAGCGAGCGAGAGAGGTGGAATATGAAAGGAAGAGGATCTCATTGTGGGTTATTGACTAAAGGGCTCCTTTTGTTCTCAGAGGGTCAGCAGCTCCTGTGTTTTTGCAGATGTGTGCGAGGCGACAGCTCGCTGCTGTGAAAAAGGCAACGTTTAAATGATAATAATGACAATGACGATGATGAGAATGATAATGAAAGAACCACTCGTCCCCCCGCGCCACCGGGATTCAGGGACGGCCATGCCAGGCCCTTAAGAACACAATGGGAACGCATCTGTGTGTGTTTGTGTGTACATACGTGTGTATGTGTGGCCATCTGGCAGCCATTGTGCCGCTGATTTTGCCTCATATCGTGCTGTTTATTTATTTATTTATTTACTTACTTACTTATTTATGCATTCATTTATTTATCGTTCCATTCTGTGGCTTTGTCCGGCCCGCTCTGACTTGATTAGCTCATCTGAGCCACCTCGAGACACTTGTCCTGATCACCGACAGAAAGCTGCGGCTCAGCGTGGCCATTTTGCCGTCAGGTGGAGAGGCTTTGTGTTTCTGTGTGGTGGTCAATGGACCTCGGCCAAGGCTCACAGTCTGAAACACCTGGTATTCATGCGTTCACATGTACACACACACACACACACACACACACACACACACACAGACGATCACAATCGTGGTAATTAGCTCAAGGCAAAGGAGTGGCCTTTTGCTCATCCTCAGCCTTTCCACCTGGGACTGCTCCCATCGTCTCATAACACAAGACCATAAAATAAATAAATAAATACATAAATAAATAAATAAATAACTGCTGCTCTGGATTTGCGCCAGAGGTTAGGGAAGCTCTTTCTCACTCTAAAAGTGTAGAAAGGCAGTGCAAAGAAATATTCATCTGTATTCGATTATTTGTAAGATGCAGCTTTCTCTTGGTGTTGTTTGGTTAGGTGACTGACATCGCCAGTGCCATGGTTCTCAAGCAGCTGTTTGAGGGATTGTTCACATGTGGCGTGGTGCTGGTGGCCACCTCCAACCGACCGCCAGAAGGTAAGCCACTTTTTTATTTAAAGTGAAAATATACATATGTAATATGTTCTCTTTATCTCTGTGTGGAGTTCGTCCAGGTTCACCCAATTCTAGTCGTCTCCCATAAACATATTCCAGTATGTGGACTCTTGACTGGCACTAGCTGTGTATGTATGTGACCTCTGGCAACCATCATCATTTTCATTGAACGGGAAAATCTAACCAAAATATTTTGCTCTTTCTGTGTCAGTTTCTTCATTTTATTATCAAGAGAACCGTTTTATAGAAGCACTTTCATTACCCATGATTGGCTGAATCACCCCATGACGTATAACATCACTCTGCTTATGTGATTTTGCTCAGTCATGCATAGTAAACATATCCATACGTCCAGGGCTAATAATTCGATTATTATTATGTATGTGTGTGCGCCCTGTGATGGATTGGCAGCCCGACCAGGGTATCCTACTCCTCCTGCCCCTAGTCTCCTAGGATAACTCCCCTTTAAGGAAGCAGAAAAAAAGGACCCTTTTGGCTTAAATTTGCTAAAGATTTTATTCTGTATCTTTTCTCCTCCTCTTCCTATGCAGACTGGGCTTACATTATTCTTAATGATTTCTGACTTAGACTGATTTTACTTAATGCATTTGCAGTACTAAGTTATATCTGAGCTTTTTCTCGATCAATCTCGTAGTCGGGCTTCCAGTAGGGATCTGATGTCCGCGCCCCTTCTCATCTCGTACTTCTTCTCTAAGCGGGAGACCGTCCCAGGCGTTAGCCTACCATGTTCACAAATTAGAATCAGGACGCCAACAAGGTTAACTGACGCATACAAGTGACTTTAAAAATGCTATCAATAAAAATTCGATTGCATGAATGTCACCACCATACTGATTTTGTTTTTATTTTCCACACGCTCTTCCCCCTTAAAACAGCTCCATGTCCATGTTTCCTATAACCAAATTCTCAGAAGAAGCATGTCTTGGTCTTCACTCTCCCTTCTTGCTAGCTGTCATACAGTATGATTGTGTATAGCATTTTGATTGTGTATATCACAAGGAGTCGCAGAAGGTACTGGTGTAAAGAAGCGGTAATAGTTTTATTAAAGCATAGCATATTTTCCTTACCAATGGATAGAAATGCTATATTATAAATAAAATGATAGGGAAAAGCTCCATTCTGTACTTATTGAAACAAATGCTGTATCTCTGGATTTGCTAATTACCACTAAGTTAAGCATCACTTCAAGTTGCCCTGAAGTATCTTGGAGAACACGATTGTGTAAACCGTGAGAGATTTTGTTCGTCGGTATCGGAGACGTGACGGATCTACTTTGTAACCTGGTCGAGTTAAAAAGCAAGCTAATGTCAGACATTTCGAATCTCTGATTAAGTGATTGTATTGCACTGCTCGGACACGGAACTCGACATTTAAGCTACATCCTTCCTCCTGGTTCTTTACATACCATGTACACAAAAGTGTATTTCTCTTTCTGACCTTGTCACCTGCACGGCTTTGCATGACCTCACTACTTTTTCACTTTGCATTGTCTCGCCGCGATTGTCTACAACACTTCACGCTTTCTATCCGCCGCTGTGTTTTTGTTGGCTGAACAAAGTCAAACATGTTCCTAAAGCTCTGCGGCCTTCTCGTGTTCTTAATCCAACACCAAACGCTCTCGTATGTCGGCGTCTGCTTACCGTTCAGCACCTTTTGTTCCGCTCGTCTAGCCTTTTCACCCCAAACTTCGTTCACCTTGCATGAAGTTGCCATGTCATAATTCTTTTCCTTGATCA
The DNA here is from genome assembly GCF_024256425.1 of Clarias gariepinus. Taxonomy (NCBI): domain Eukaryota; kingdom Metazoa; phylum Chordata; class Actinopteri; order Siluriformes; family Clariidae; genus Clarias; species Clarias gariepinus. The sequence goes on along the minus strand of NC_071101.1, from coordinate 37,561,603 downwards.
TTATCCTCTTTCGAACTGATTGAGAACAGAAGAAAAGCTTTCTCAGGAACATAAACCGAAATCAAATGCTCTTACTCGCTCCCTTTAGGACGTCTGTAAGTTTTTTCTGTACCTTTTATTTCTTTTATAGAGCAAACAGCTGGGCACTATTTACACCTTCTCAATGTGACCGATGGAGAGGGAAACACGGAAGGGCCACTTTGAGGATTCCCACAATTTGTTCATCATACTCTGTTATCATTTATCCCTCAACAAACTCAACATCATCACCATCAAAGTCTCTACGCTTTCATGGCGATCGTCATACATAAAACACCAGCAGAAAAAAACCTGCCAGCAGTTACTCTTTAATCTCTTTCCACACCTTTTCCTCACTCTTTTCCCTGCTTGTTGATTGAACGCTCTGTGTTTGGTAATGTCTGTGAGGTTACATTAACGTAGAGGGCTTTAGCGAGCGATAAGGAGAGCGATCAAGTCAGTCATCCTGTCATCTTTCCCCTATTTCGCTTTCTCCTAAACGTTGTGTTGCGTGAAGTGGCCTTGCGCATGGGCAATCTCTTAAATAAAGAGACACTCTTGTAGCATTAACCAGCCACCGAGTACAAAGCACATGCTAAAACTTAATAGCCAGCGTATTTAATTTTAATTAGGGCGACTAATGGAAGGGCTTACATGAAAGAAGGGAACGAGATGATGGAAAGGCACGGCGGTGAAAAGCCGCCAAAGAGGCTCGAGCGTTTGAACTTGGAGACGCTCTCTTTCACACTTCCTTCAGGAGCAATCGCTTCGCCTTTTCTTCACAGGCCTCTCAGAAGAAGTGAGGGGGTGGAGAAGCAAAAGGAGGGGTGTTGTTGCTTACTCACTCTGACTCATCAAACCTCCTTATTGTGAGTTTAAAAACCATTTTAGTTGTTGGGAAACGTTCCCAAAAAGTCGATGTCTGCTAGGACGTCTTGTTATTATTACTCATGTTATTACTCATTTTTCGACTTAAAGGTGCCATAAAGGTCTCTTCATTAACACGGGTCTCAGAGCTCCATCAAATTGTCTTTCATGCACCTTTTTCATGCCTCAAACTCCTTCTGTTTGACCCCTGTTTAAAATGCGCTGTTTAAGTATATAAGCCACTGTGGAGCCACACCTCTCTAGAAAACAGCAGAACTGAGCACCAAGCTGGGGGACGGGATATCTCTATACGAGGTCACATTAGGGGGAAATTTTGATTGGTCAAATACTAGACAGTGCTAAACGGATATGAAGCAACAAATGGTTGATTTTATTATTATTTTTTTTTCTTTTTTTGTTGTTGTTGTTGTTTGTTTGTATGTACGCACATACTGGTTCCCCCATATACTGGTTGACTAAAAAAGTGACTTTGTATTTACAGGTGTCTTTTAAATTGACCTAAACATGAAGAAAATTGAATTCTTGCAAGCTAAAAGAAAATAAAGTACCAAAGATCAGCAAATTGGATGGATTTTTTGCATGGGGGATATTATAGTTGGGGGCGGGGCTTGTAGGACGACTTTCTCACACACACACACACACACACACACACACACACACACACACATTTACGGAATCACTGCTGTCTGGCTCACGGGTTACATGAATTGTCTGAATAACGGATTACATGTTTGAAAATATAACTTAATAACTAAGTACTTTGATGGCGGACCTAACCCGTTAGATTACTCGTTACATCAAAGAAACTTTGTAATGCGTTACACCCAATACTGATAGTCAATCACATCAATGCAAGCCAATCACAGGTGTCTATGTGGAAGAGAGCAGGCAGCTCTTTCCTTGTGAACCTGTTAAGCGTCCCTGTGTGTCTCAAAAATAGGCACATGCTACATTTTAGGATCATTAATATGAAAACCTAAAAGCATAAACTTTTCTAACTGTAAACATTTCTCTGTTTAGGTGTTAATGCATGATAAATAAACATGAAGTGATTTACTTAGACTTAATATGTTTGAGTTCTGCCTCCCCTATTGGTTGACAAAATGGCCCAAATTGGGATAAAATTAAGGAAAAGTGGAAAAACTAAACCTACCATAAAACATAAAAAGCTAATTGAAATGTGTGATCTCCTATTGATATTAAAACTGCATCTGTTCTGCATAATGTTTTATGCATTTGACTGATAGTATAAGGTACTGAAGTACTGAAAATATAATTAGCACTTAAGCTATAGGACTTGTACAGGTTCATAGTGCGAAAGGTGGCTGAGAATAATAAAACAAAAGCACATTCTATAGGCAACTTGTTTAAAGATGAGCAAATCCACTTTTTTCGGGTTTTGTTCTCACTTTCTGTGTATCTGTAAACAAGTCACCTATAATAATATCTCAATATCCTGTCTTTTCCGGTCCGGGGTGTATGTATGTGTATGGGTGTGTGTTGTGTTATCAGGGTTTATAATACCTCCTGGGCTAATTGAAGTCTCTATTCAATATGATGTGGGTCTATTGTCTGTGCTGAAAGCGAGAGACTTCTTCTCTTGAGCTCATTGTTTGGGAATGTAATGAATTTCATGTGCCGTTGTTCTCCCGTGCTGTACAGAGAAATCATTTTGTGCCTCTCCTCATCCCCTTTTGTCGCCTCGTCCCCTTTCCTCGGCTTCACGTCATCAATAGACACTTTATTCGCCGATCACTGGAGGAAAATGACATTATGAGGAGGCTAAAGAGTAGAGCTAATAATAACCATCCTGACTCTCTCTCTCTCTCTCTCTCGCTCTCCCCCTGTTTATCTCAGAACTCTACAAAAACGGTCTTCAGAGGGCTGCTTTTGTGCCTTTCATCGATGTACTCAAGGTAAAGACAAAGTTAATTTATTTATCCTTTTATACCCCTTTTTGTCCCTCGCTCTTAATGTTACCAAAGCTATTGCTCCAGGTTTTTTGATGTATTTTATACTTGGTGTGAAACACCACCCTAGTGCAAGCACGCAAAAACACACAACACAAAAAAAGGCACCTTTGATCATACCTGGAGGAGAGCACGAATGAGTAAGAGAGAGAGAGAGAGAGAGAGAGAGAGAGATGGATGCAATTAGACAGGGTGAGAATGAGTCTGAGAGAAAGCTGTTTAATGATGAAGTGTGGGTTGGCTGGAATGAAGCCGCCTGCTTGCATTTCAAAGTGAGGCCTATCACAGACAGCACGGACACTCTCTGATCTGCCTCTTTTTTTTTTTTTTTGTAATGTAATAGCGTCATTGTAAGCAGGTATTGGCATTATTCTGAGTAATTAGCACAGTTCTGACACTGAGCTTGTCATAAATAATCCAAGCTTTATTACTAGGCATTTTGCAGCAGCAGCCCACATTCTTGCACATTTGACATTAATGAATACTCTCAAGGAAGCTTCAGAGAGATGTTATGGTTAAAAAGAAAGTCTCTCTCTCACATACACACAGACACAAGCAATTATAAAAACTGTTTATTAATAGCAACTTCATGAGACGTCATTTTATATGAATCGTTATTACTACAGCATGACATGTTTATGGCTTTAATGGATTGTCATGATTGATGTTTTTTTTTTTTTTTAAGGCTGCTGTACGAAGGTTTACACAGTCTGTATTTTTTTTTTCAGATTTATCATGTTTAATTTGAGTCTATTTCAATTTTCCCTCAAACACAATTCTACCGTTCAGTACTAGTACAAGTAGAAACAACTTTTTTTCTTCTTTTTCTGATAGCAATAAAATAAAGAACATTAAAGTCAAGAAGAGATTTTCCAGGCATAGTGTCCCCACTGAAACAGTCAGTTTCAGTTTTTTTTTGAAAATTATCAAACCTTAATCACTTCCAAACGAGATATAACGAAAATCGCCTAATCCTGAGTTTGCTCTTTACACTGTTCTCTTCATAGACAAATAATTAATGTTATGTATCATAATTATAATCTATTCCCTTACATTTATATTTATTAACATACTGTATTATAATTAACATTTAAAAATTTATATAATATTAAATAATTAATACATAAAAAAAATATATATATATATATAATAAATTATATATTTTTAAATATAATACTCTAGAGAAAGAAAAAACTATAAAAAAAAACTATAAAAAATTCTGATAGTGATATATATATATATATATATATATATAGTAAATATGTATATTTAAAAAAAAAGAATTATTATTTGTTCAGTTGTACTTTTTTTTACTTTAAAATTTAAAACAATCCTAAACCGTCTAACAAACAAACAAATTAATATATTTTTTAGCATTTCGTTTTTTAACCGTAAACATTGTAAAATTATTGTTTTTTTTATTGCCGATTTATCCCTTCTCTTTACATGGATAAATTGACCCGATACAATATTATCATGATACCTATAATACAAATACATCATATATATATATATATATATATATATATATATATATATATAATACATATCATTATATCTCTATATAATGTGGATATGTTTTTAATTCATTTATGCATGAACCGGTTTAGAGTGAGTTTGGAGAATGGGTTTGGACCGGACAGTTTATTAACTATACCAAGCGTTTTTGGTGATCAGCATCATCTGTTTAAAACTGAGTTTCACTGTGTTTAATCTGAATTTATAGCTTTCTATAGTATTTACTGTTTTTGCATAAAACGTGGGCTTGCGTGGGCTTTTTACATGCGTGAAGACATACATGTGCTTTCTGTATGGTTGGACAAATTCATTGATTTCAGCTGAATATTTACATGTTTCGGGTTTATATCCAGGTTTCATATATTTCTTTAAACATATAAGGATTGCGTGAGTAGCACTGTGGTCACTGCCAGGTGTCTCTGGAGAGTGTTTTAATGTTTAACTGCTTGAGTGATCAGTAAAAAAGCAGGTCACAGACTTTACTCACAGGAAGCCAGATACCAGTCTTCCACAAATTTAGGTGGACATGAGATGATTCTTCCCAGGCTTGAGTGATTCTGATACACAAACACACACACACACACACACACACTACTCCCAGATGGTCTCACAAAGGAGCGAAGGAACATGGGAGGTAAGGAGGCTGAAGGCTATTCAGATTCCTGATCAGGCAGAATTAACAAGGGTGACTTCAGGGACCCTAATAGGGAAAGAATGACCTGAAAGAGACACAGCCACTATGTTGGATCGGTGACCCTGAAGACCCGGGTGTCAGAGAGGACTCGTTAGCTGAGTCAAGATTCAGCATAGATTTCTGACACATCCCGCAATTACACATGGACCAGTATATGTACAATTTATTTCTCAAAGTCTAAGAAAACACATCACTCATTTTCACTACTTGCTCAGTTCGAATATATAATATATTTTTTTGTTTTCTTTCTTCTTTCGTTTCCTTTTCACTCTCATTGCAGCACGTCTGATTCACCGCTGACCTTTTTAAATTTTTAAAGCATCACTCGGTCTGAGGTCAAACCGCTCCTGGAGTTGTCTTTGAAATAATGTGGCATTGCTGCATCGCTTTCCCTTTTTTTCCCTCCCCTCATTCAGTTCCCCAGGGTCAAACCTTTCTTTCTTTTTTTTAAACAAAAATTTTTACCTGACTTTTTTTTCCCCTCTCTCTCGGTCACTTGTTCAGGCAGCAGCATTACAAAATTACAGAAATATGATCACTTTAATTCAGCTTAAGTGTCTCCTTTCTGGTTTTTTTTTTGCCTGTTCAGTTTTTTTCTTGTCCTTTTTTCTCCTCCTCCATGCTTTTGTTAGGATTAATTGGTATGTACGATAAACCAAGTATTTAAAAAAAAAATTAAATAATCAAATAGGAATAAATGGATGTGGAAGATGGCTGCGTATGTGTGTGTGTGTGTGTGTGTGTGTTTGTGTGCGTCTGGTGAAGGACTCTGTGCCGAGTCACAAGTATGATGATGGAGTGACATGGGTAGAGAGCGCTCTTCAATAAGTAGAATTGATGTTGAATGACTGTTATTGTCCCGCTGGCCTTTGGTAGGCCAACAATAACTCCTTATTTTTCATATTTTGTTTATTTTTTTTCCATTTCTTTGCCTTTTTATCCAGTACTTTTTTTCCCCTCCCTTCTAACCCAAAACGAACAAACCTCCATGATAAAGTTCAGTGCTTTCAGTGAAAGCGACTCAGCCTTGGTAGTGTTTAAGGGCTGCAAGTGAATAACGAAGAGAGCGAGCTTTTCTGTTGTGTAAAATCATGGCTAATTAGTAAAGGCGGTTAGCAAGAGCGGGCCACCTCGGAGAAAGATCTAATCCAATAAAGAGTCCAGGGTGAAGGGTGAGGGAGAGAGAGCGAGCAAGAGAAGGGGATCACTAGAAGGAGCTATCTCTTTCTTTTGACTGTCCCTGACATCAGGCTCCGTATCGTTCCAATACTTACGGTCAGGGTCTGTACTCGTCCTAAGAGCGTATAGAGATGCCCAGGAGAGTGTGAATCTAGCACTTAGATGTTTGTCTCTGTGTTTGTGGGGTGGTCCAGGTCTTTTTTTTTCCTTCTCTAAAGCTGTGCAGATGTTCTAAAGGTTATGTTTCCCTTAAGAGCTGTGGACAGGGCAGTGAGAGGTTGTGAGAACGTTGTGAGAATGTTCAGAATGGCCAACAAAAGCCGGTCCATGTAAAGGGAATAGATAATTAGGCGTAATTAGTGTGTTCACATCTTGAACCACCCCCATCTCTCTCTCTCTCTCTCTCTCTCTCTCTCTCATACACATACTCACTAGTCACTTAATCTCTGAATACACTCACCCAAGACACACACACACACACACACACATGAAATCACACACCAGAGTGGTGAAAACACTTTGATGTAAGAGGAGTCGTCCCAGACTCAAAAGCATAAAGGCACTGTTTTAAGCTGTCTCTCGTTCTCTTTCTATCCCTCCCTCTGTTCCACCCCCCCCCCCCCCCCTTTTCTTTCCTCTTTCCACAGTGGCTGTAAGACACACAGAAATGAATGGACAACAACCTTTCCTCTCTCTCTCCCTCTCTCTCCCTCTCTCTCTCTCTCTTACACACACACACCCCACACCCCCTTCTCTTTTTCACTCTTCCCACCCTGCATTCTTTGAGCCCCGGCTCAGTCAATTCTCTGCCCTTCTAAGGGGAGGGTGGGGTTGGGGAGGGGGGGGGGGAGAAAAAGCATCAAATGTTTTCGGCCGTCAGTAATGAGGTAGTGGACCTCATCAGGGCCCAATCGCCAGCTATCTTTGGCTTTTGTTCCTTCTCAATGGTAAGGCTCGCTTTGAAAATCTGAAAGGCAACTTGTTTTTCTGAAACAGAGAGAGAAACTGAGAGAGAGAGGAAACACACACAACCCAGTTTTTTTCCCCCTCCTTTTGTAAACTCTTTCCAAATTCTAAACTCTCGGACATCCAGGACCTTCTCAATAGGATTGACATGAGCGTCCAGGCTTCATATAAAATGAGGTTTTTACGTCTTTATGGAAGTGTGTGCGCTGAAGAAAAACATTTAGTTCTTTTTTTTTTTTAGATTTATAGACATTGTTTGATTTTGGATGTATGTAATATTAATCAGGTCAGCTGTAAGGTGTACCAGTAGAGTGTGCAGCTATGAGTCTGGTATTAATTAATTCATTAATTACTAGAATCAGCTTGTAAAACCAGTTCCTCCCTTCATAATACTGTTCGCAAAGTCATAATGAAAGCATCTTCTAACTTTTTTTGTCATGTATTATTGCCGTTTGTAATAGAATTTAAGTGTCTTTGAGCATGCCATAGTTGTTGGTACTAGATATGCTTTCCTCCAAGCATTTCCAAACCTTCTGATCTACTGGAAATAAATGATGCCAGAGGTCAGAGGAGAATGGCCAGATTGGTTCGAGCTGATGGAAAGGTCACAGTGACAGTAATTCAGAAAGCATCTTGCTACACTTGAGCTATGCTCAAGAGCCTCTCTGAACATACAGCAGGCACACTTTGAAGCAGACGGGCTCTAGCAGCAGCGAGGAACAAAATAGATCATTAGCCTAGGCTTTCACGCCACGATGACTAAGCATATGATCATGATATAAGTTCTATTCCATGTTTGACAACCTCATTGAATCTGCTTCAGTACAATATGATTCTGTTTCGATTTACAGCACCATTACTGCATGTGCTACTACGACAAAGTCAGACTTGATTAAGTAGCCTCTATTCTATAAGTGATGTGGATCAGAATTCGGCTAAGGACTATTGTGACTTACAGGCAAATCTTCTCTCATCTTCATTACACATCAGATGACTAGTTTGTTTAGATAGTAATCTGCTTATGATTGCAGCCTTGGCTCGTATGTCTTTTTCATCCGGTGGATCACTTTTTACCTGTTGGTTTCTCTTTCACACGGTGTTTCATAAAGCACTTTTTTATGTGTGTTTCATTAAGCCAAAATACAATGGTAGGTTAGAGTTAGTCTCTTTAAATAAAGCACTGAATATTATAGCTAAGGAAAAAATGTACCAAACTAACTTATAAAATCATGTAGAACTCTAAGTTAAGCATTAATATTGCGTAATATTGTCTGTACGAAGGGGGGGGGGGGTGATGGGGGTTTTTAGCATCCTGTGGGCGGAGGATGACAATGAAGGCTTGAAGACGAAAAAAACTTTGAGGAGTTATAAATCTCTAATGAACCCATCACAGGCCATAATCATGCCATGATCCACAAGCAGGCACGTCTCATTATGGATCAAACTGCTGTCTGATTGTGTTTCTGCACTCCTCCCTTCTCACTCCCTCACTCCATTCTCTCCTTCTCTCCTCCAAACTGAGGCATGTCTTGGTAACCCACCACCTGTCAAGATACACTCATGAGAAAAAACTTTTTTTTTTTTTAATAAATGGGAGACAAGGTGTCTGTGTTTGTGTGTGTGTATGTGTGTGTGTGTGTGAGAGAGAGAGAGAGAGAGAGAGAGGAACCTGATTTGGCGGTTGTCGTCACCGTGCTGGCTGTTTACCTGGCGACTCAGTGATGAGGTCATGCGGGGCTGATGAAGCGACACACTCCCTTTTGTGTTGCGCCGCTTGCGGTTTGTCAGCCTGTCATTACACCCGATTCAGCCAATTGGCTCGGACGCGGAACTCTGAGCTTGAGAGAGAAAAGTTGACAGCAGCAGAGAATAGGAGAGGAGTGCAGTGATGAAGGGGGGAAAAATAGGAATATATCATTCGTGTAGTGATTGCTAATTATCCCCGGTTCAAGGAGGAGGGTGGCGGAAAATTCACTGATTTCATAATTCGCCAGATTTGAGGACTGCTTCAGGCAAAGGCCTCTTCGCGTTAATGCCACATATTATTACTCCTGTTAGAAATAATCACATGTCTTTTTCATCAGCTTTTTCTGTCTCCAAAATCTCTAGCATTGCTGATAAAAAAAAAATAAAATAAACTCACACACAGGCTGGATTCAGGGTTCAGATCTATTTTTTTCATCAAACTTGCACAAACAAAAATTGCCAAACTAAAGTATGGGCATGGAGAGAAGTATAAAGAGGCAATCAATAAAATAACATTCTAGTGATAGGGAAGGCGAAGGGCGGAAGGAGAGAAGTTGGTGGACGAAAAGAATGCAGGATGGAAGAAAAGATGGCAGGAAGTAAGGAGAGAAGGAAAAAGGCGTGAAGAAAATAAGGAATGAAGGAAAGAAGGGAGGAAGAAAAAAAGATAAATGGAAGAAAGGAATGAAATATGAATAAGAGGAAGGGAAGAAAAATCAAGGTAGAGAATCCAAGACACCGTACGGAGGAAGGATCGAAAAAATGGAAGATTGAAGGAATAAGAAAGGACAAGAAGAATTTCTTTTCTTCTTGCTTTTTCTTATCCCTTCAATCTTCCATTTGATGAAAGAATGAGAAAAGATAAGAAGGAAAGAATATAGGAAAAAAGGAAAGAAGCAAGGAAGTAAGGGTGAATAAAAGGAAAGGAAGGTACAGTGTTAATAAGACAACATGTGAAGAATGGAAATAAAATAAAAAAGGTGGGACGGAAAGGATGCATGAAGGAAGTACAGAAAAAAAGAATATGAAAAACAAAGAAGGAAATAATGTGGAAAGGGAGGAAGGACGGAATGCATGAATGCAGGAAGGATGGCACGTAGGAAGAAAAGAAAGTAAGGGAAGGAGTAAGACAAGGAAATAAGGTGGGAAGGCAGGAAAGATAAAATATCAGAAAAGGAAAAACAGTAGGAAAAAATTTTTAAAAAGTAAGGAAGGAAATTGAAGGATTAAAAAATGTGAGGGGAAGGAGAGAGACAGGAGGGAAGGAGATGAAAGAAGGAGACAGGGAGGAATGGAAGAAAAAAAATGCAGGAAGGAAGGAGAGAATGACCTGATTAAATAGAGTATAGCTGTGCTTTGCGATTTTCTCTCCTAGTAAATCAGTTAATTAAATTTAATTGACATTTAATTACTTGATTTAAACTGCAATGAATGATGTAAAGGTTTAATCCTGTAACAAGAAAAAACAGCATTTTAAGCCTGATCAACATCTCCTACATCCTCCTACATCCTCTGCGCACTCAGATTACACAGGCAGCACGTAGCAAAAAACTCACATATCACTTCAGAGTTCTGAAATTGTACAGGTTAAAATTATATATAATTCAGCCTTTTGTGCACCAAGACACCACTACTGAAAAAAAAAAAAAAAAACATGACTCTAAACATTTCATATGTAACTCCCGTGTGATTAGAATCTCATGACCGCATCGTGACTTTGTCTCCTGTATTCTGCAAGACAAGTAGGTGTGCATTGGCAGGTGTCTAATATGTCACACTGTCACCCCCTAGAGGTAGGTTATATAATCCATTCGAACCCGAGGACGCTCGGTACGAGCAGTATTGTGCTATGTTGTGAAATTATATTTATCTGAATGGTGTTTAGGTGTTTAAATATTTGCGTTTGCCTTTTAGGAGAACTGCTACATTGTCAGATTGGACACAGGATTAGATTACCGCAAGAGGGAGATGGAACTGGCGGCCAGGAAACTTTATTACACGTAAGTGTGGCTATTGTAGCGTGGCTATACTGGGACAGCGTGACAAGTCATCCCTGGGGGAATAAAATGATGACCACAACAACCATGTGCTCTTCAATAGCTGTCCTTTCAGTGTATGCTAATGTGTGTGTGTGTGTATGTGTGTGTGTGTGTGTGTGTGTGTTGGTAGGTAACTGATTGCCACTCGCTTCCATTCACGCTCACACTGTTTGTTTTGAGCCCAACATCCCTGTGCTATTGAGGCTCCCTGAAAAGCTAAACACAGCCACACACCACTCTGTGTGTTTGATGTGAGCACTTCAGACCTGGTTAATTTCATATTCTGTTCTTTCCTTTCCGCTCCCCGCAGATGGAGTGAACTCGACGCTGAGGTTGCCGTGAATACGCTCTTCTGTGAATTGGCGTCCAGACAAAACGATGGTACGCAAGTTAATTTCCTTTAGTTAAAATAAAAGACAGGCAGGATACGGCTGAGACAGTTTTCAGACATACACACATACACACATATACACACATAAACACACAAACACACATTGGGATTTGGGGGCTACTGTATGTGTGTGTGTGTGTGTGCGTGTGTGTGTGTGTGTGTGTATGAGCATCATATTAAAGCAGGATTAAACACATAGAGCTTAGAACGCTCGTCCAGTTAGTTTAGGAAAGAAGCAAGGAAGCATAGCAGAAAGAAGGAAGAAAAGGTGGAAGGAAAGGAAAGAAGCGAAGAAGTTGGAATGGATAGAAGAAGGGGAAGAAAGAAATAAAGGTAGTAAGAAAATATTGTGGGAAGGAAGTACAGAAGGCAGGCAAAAAGGAAATAAAATGAAAATGCAAAGGCAAGGAGAAAATGAAAGAAGCAAAGCGGGAAAGAAAAAAGTGGAAGGAAGACGATGAAGAAGCAAAAGAAAGCAGGAAGGAAAGAGAAAAGGAAAGAATATGGAAAAAAGAAAAGAGAAGGAAAGAAGGAAGGAAAGAATGAAAGAAATAATCAGTAAGGGAGAAATTTAAGAAAGGAAAGATGTACAGGAAAAAAGCAATAAATGTAAGTAGGAAGGAAAGAACATAGGAAGGAAGGAAATAAGGCATGAAGGAAGGAATAAAAGAAGGGGAAGGAAGACAGGAAAAAAGCAAAGGATGCAAGAAGGATAAAGAAAAGGAAAGAATATGAAAAAAGGAGCAAGAAAAAAAGAGTGTGGGAAGAAAGGAAGGTAAAAAGGAATGAAGGAAATATGGAAGTGGAGAGATGGGAAGGAAATAATGTGGGAAAGAAGGAAATAATACAGGAAGGGAGGAGAGAAAAAAGGAAGGAAGAAAAGCAGCAAGGAAGTAGTGAATACTATCTCGCTGTAAAAAGTGCTTAGACATTTTCTAGATTCATTCTGTTAATTCACCTCAGTATTTTAACATGAACTTGCTGCTTATTCCTAGTTTTATGTTGATTCTAGGTTTCTTGCTGTTAAATTGTTGTTGCTTTATTGCTTTAGTAACCAGACCAAGAGCATTGTGCGTGCAAGGCAGAGAGGTGACGCTGAACCGGACCTGTGGGACCATTGCTGATTGCACTTTCCAAGAGCTTTGTGAGCGAGTGAGTAAAGGCGAGTTCATAAAGACAAAAGATTATTTAACAACCATCACTATGTTGTAAGATCTTCCTGAAATCCTCAAATCAGAACAGTGCATATTGCTTATTATTAACTTGACTTGAGTTTAAAAAAAATTACACATCAGTGACTATTATTTATTTCTTAGATCCCTATTTTTTAGATTTATTAAACATGTTTAAAGGTCGCATATTTTAACACAGGTCTTAATGCTCCTTTTAAGTATGTGTAAATCCTGCAGCTGAAAAACCGCTCAGATAATACATTTTTTTACACCGCAAATTTCACTTAGCATTTTTGTGACCCCAGAGAACAGCAGCGCAACAAGCCAGAGGAGAGGATGAACTTATATGAGGTCACAACTGGTAGAAAATCTAATTGGCTTGTTTAAAATCACGGCCAATACAAAAATATAAATGGACTTTAGAAACCTGCCTTCCAATGTTTGTTTTTGTACTTCAATTGGTTGTCTGTCAGTCATTTTATAGCCACACCCCCAAGGCCCTGTCACATCCTCAGAATGATTTGAGAAGTGAGAAGTCGCATATTTATAGAGCTCAGATTTGTCTTTGTTAGAAAGTGATCACATGATGATTTGTGATAATTTTGTTTTGCTGTTCTCTAGGACTTTGATTTTCAGGTGTTAATCGCGCTGAATGTTCACAAGAACGACTGTAGTGGGTTCTGAGCTTCCTCAGTCATTCACAGACTTATGCAGACTTATGACCTTTAAAATATTTGTACCATTCAATTGTTTTTACTTTGGCTCAGAGTCTCAACCCTGTTCTGTGCTTGAAGTCTTCTGTAAATGTCTTTTACACCTTCGTTTTATGAGAAATGTCACCACAAGTCCCTGTTTGACTTGAACGCCCAATGTGAAAGTTTGGACCCAACATGTATCTATCTTTGTCTTGTGTTGAGGACGTTGCAGAGACCCACTACTGTAACACATTTCCCAGTTTCCCAGTTGCATGTTGTATCTTTTTCCTGTTAAAAAAAAAGTGGTGGAAAAGAGGAAATCAACATGCTGTTCTCTAATGGAAAGCCGCAGCGTGTCCTTCGGCCTTTTCGAGAGTGCTGTTCGCTTCCATTCGCTCTGTGTGTGTGCGTGTGCGCGTGTGTGTACATAAAGAGTCCTCAACTTCTTTATCTTCATGGACAGCCTAATGCAGTCAGGACAATGTCAGCATGATTTAATGTGCCTTCCATGTTGGATAACACACTCATAAACACATACACAGGTTCCACTGTGCACAGAGGGGGGAAAAATAGAAAATATATAAATAATATAAAAAAGAAAAGAGGAAAATAACATGGCTACATAAAAAAGACAGTTCGGGGTACTTGAACAAGAAGAGATTCTGCATGCTGTTTGTCTCTCAAGGTTGAGAGGGAGCTCTCACACAAGTTTTACTCATGCTTAGAACTTCATTTAAAGGTGCTTGTTTTTGTTGAATAATTCTGAGAATGATTGTTAATTGTACTGTAACACATTTAATGCTATGTCTGTGTGTGTGTGTTTCAGCCATTAGGTGCCAGCGATTATCTGGAGATTGCGCACCATTTTGACACGGTTATTGTCCGGGGCGTTCCTCGGCTGAAGGTTGCACTGAGGGAACAAGCCAGACGCTTCATTACACTCATCGACATCTTATATGACCAGAAGGTAAAAGGGATAAACATGCACACGCTGTAGAGGACAAGAGTTCAAGGCGGTATAACCTTCGCTAGAAACAATAAGCTATAGTAGGAGTCTATGCCATGTCTCATAAATAATGACACACAATATTACTATATATATACTATATATACACAATATTATTTTCATATTGATCTAATTGATCTAAATGCAAGTGTACCTGGGTAATACCCCCTATTCCTCTCCATGCCACACAGCTGGAGTAGCTACTGGATCTACACAGATGCAAATTTGTTACAACCTCTGGAGAGCTGAGTAGAGGTCGTTAACACCTTATTACAACATCTTTTGGGCTCGATGTGAATTCTGTCATGTCTGTTAGTGTCAGAATAGAAAATTTTGACAAAATTTTTTATAAACTGTATTAATTCTTAATTACCGTGTCGTTAATAAATCATTATTGATTCTTAAGCATTGGTATCGCCTCTATACCTACTTAGAAGGAAGTAATGACAAAATTAACAAGCTAATATTTTAAGGAAAATAGTAATGATTAAACACACTTGAAAGATGTATTACAAGTAAAAGTAATGTTTAATTTAATATATCTGTGGTTTAATTATTTTTGTTAATATCATAAAAAGTCTGATGGCAAATTTACAAAACATGTGGTTTGGTCATTTCATTTCATTCAAAACTTTGGAAAACCTGAGAAAAAATTATTTTATAAATTTTAATATCATTATAATATTTATTCATCAAGTTCCATTAAATTATATTTATAATAAAAGCAGCATTGTACAAGTTACTGTATTTATATTTACAATAAGAAATACATTGTTAATCACTGGCAAGGGTGCCAAAGGAATTCTCCACAACTCATCTCACCCTAGATATTAGTGGTCACAAGCTCTTAATCTTAATAAAGTCCAAGTCTACTGTATTGCTTCATCAAATAAATACTCAATACGAAGGCATCATTCAAATTCAAATTTTATTTGGGACATAAACAGTGATACAAAGTATAATATGAAGTGAAATGCTTATACGACTGCTGATGACCTCAAGATTCAAAAGGAAAGTTTCAGTGTGAAAATAAGAGAAATTACAAATTAGAAATATGTAGATAAACTTAAGATGTAAAGGACTTTTATGATGTATATACATTATGTGTATAATGTACAAGCAAAAAAAATATAATAATAAAATACTGGAATAAAATAGTAGAATAAAAAATAAAAATATAAAAAATACGTAATAAAAATAAATAAAAAAAAATAAAATGAAATATAAAAGAAATTGAATTTTACAGGTTTTGAAAGAAATTTTTAAAAGAAAGTTGAAATTTAATGTCATTTAGTGTATGTGCAGAATATTGTGCAAGGTTGCAGTTCAAAGTATACAGTACACTGGTGTGCAAAATGTGCAAATGTGCCATGTGTAATGTGTGAATGTGTGTAATGGGTGTGTCTAAGTTCAAAGTTCGCAGTTCATTACCAAGGATAAAATAAGGCATAGGCTTGTCATCATTGGTCATGGGTTCTGGTGTAGGAACGTTGATGGTACCATCCTTTATGCCCCCCTTCAGCTCACTGTCATTTAATAGCTGTACATCTGACATATATCCTATTCCCCTTATGTCTTTAGGTTGGCGTCTATGTAACAGGATGGTATGAGGTCATTATCATAATGTTAACACCTCGGTAATAGTTCATAATAGTAGGTAGCTTTGTTGTAATTTTGTTTCATGACGGTAGCAATTGTACAGTTTTGTTATTGATGACTTGGTATAATCATATGTTATCTTGTTACTAACACGTTATTGCCTCATAGCAAAATTAGCTGTAGAGTTGTTTTTATGTTGGTACAAACAAACAACAACGCTAACAAGCTAACAGTTTTTTTATTAAGTTACATATTAAGCATATTGTGTTTTTTTATGTCACATAATCTGCAGTGCAAAAATTATTATTAAAAATAGTGATATAACTTTTAATAGGGATATAAATTTTTCTTATTTCTATAAATTTTAATGATCATTTATTTTAGCTAACTAGCTATTCGGCTATGGCTAGCATCATTATATAATAATAAAGGCATGCTTAGCCCAAAAGTTTTTTACATTTTAATGATAAAAAGACAGAGGTTTTGGTACTTGGTCCAGGGGTAGAGTTTCACCTTTGGATTTAGGGGATTTGGAGCAGTATGTTAAACCTACAGCTTCGAATTTAGGGGTTATTTTTGATCATGGCCTTAAATTTGATAAACAGATTAGTGCTGTGGTTCGGTCCAGTTTCTTTCAGTTAAGGCAATTGGAAAAACTTAAACCTGTTTTGTCCTTTAGGCTGTTCGAAATAGCCATCCACGCCTTCATCACCACTCGCATTAATTACTGTAATGCTTTGTATTTTGGGGTTTCTCAGACAGCATTACATCGGCTACAGCTGATCCAAAACTCTTACGATGCTCGACTATTAACGTCTACGCGTAAAAGAGAACATATTTCTCCAGTTCTGGCTTCTCTTCATTGTTGCACAGACAACGCCAACTTTTACATTCTGAAATTGTGAATTTGAATCAAAGTGATGTCTCCAAGTGAGGTCTAATTTTTAAAAGAAAGTGATGAAAGGCTAGAAAATAATTAGCCGTATTTAAACAAATGAAGAAGGAAACAGTAAATATTCTGCATCTGACACAAATTTTTTTTTTTCTCTTACATTTGCTGTTATGTCTCTCTAACCTGTTGTATTAGAGTTCTGGCTAGTCATCTCTCTCTCTCTCTCTCTCTCTCTCTCTCCTCCAGGTGAGGGTGGTGGTGTTAGCCGAAGCCCCTCTGTACCATCTCTTTGATGGAGGCTCTATGTCTGGAGAGGAAGAGCGAGATCGTCTGATGCTCGATGAGCTCGGCCTCACTAATGTACGTGAGTGCTTTAACCACAAGGCCAGCAGCAGTTGCCTGTTTTTAAGCATGTCTTCATAAATAAGCCTGTGGACTGGTTAACAGCTCCAGACTACACAAGATCAGTCATATACCGACATTCAACAGTCATATATAAAAAAAAAAAAAAGAAAGTACACCCCCTTACTGTTCTTTCTTAAACATGTCTCTAGTTTCTTGTCGATGTCTCTAATAAAACCAACATAGAAGACATAAGTACCCCATTCCTAATTGTGCAATTGTTAAAAGAGTAATTAACAGACATGTTTTACTTAAGAAGTATGCAGGATTCATTAATCATCAAGAACTGTGAGTTCTGGAGCACTCCTGTGTATGTCCTCATCATTGACACAGTTGTTGCTGGTTGATTATCTGACAAGTGTTATAAAGCCATCTTCAAGCTTACCATTCTACAATAGGGCTTATTAACAAACTAAGGAACTACAAGACCATTACCAATCAGTTTGAACAGTTAGACTGTTTAATGGCTGACAGATATAAATAAAAGCCATCCCAAAAAATTTATGTCATGTGACCTCACATGAAACATATTTTTTCCTGACAGAGCAATCAGATGACATAAAACATGCCACTCTTCCATCAAAGCCAAGTTTATTCTGCTCAGTCATTTTCTGGTTTTTGTTGTTGTTTTTAGCGTTCTTGCTGCTAGAGTTGAGTGGTCACTACAGTGCATTATCTGATCCTCACACAATTTGGAACAGGTTTTACACTCCCATTTTATCCAGGCTTGGGACTGGCATTGCATCACCATCATCATCATCATCATCATCTTCATTACTGCATTCAATGTCCACCCAATGCCCAAGCCCCAGCCACTGGACGCAGTGCTGGTCTACTAACAACAACAACAACAACAATCAGAAAAAGCCTGAACTGAACAAGCATGGCTTTCATGTAAGGGTGGCAAGTTTATTACTTCCACATGTGTTGGATTTTCATTTAATGCTACATTTAAAACACCACAAAACACCAAAGCTACAGTATCCCTAACACCCACAGTAACAATCATGCCTCTCTATCAATGCATTTAGGGAGCAGGGAAGCGCCTAGCGCTCTTCACAGGCGAGGAGGAAATTTTTGCCCTCCAGAGGATGCTGTCCCGGCTCACTGAGATGCAGACCAAGCAGTACTGGACTCAAGTCGACCAAAGGCTAATGACAAAGAACTGTTCATAGTGTTGGACCCTGTCACTGGCGCGCCCTGTGTGGTGTAATGTAACTAGAAGATTTCGTCAGTTTATATAAGGTTCATAGGTAGTTCATCAGAAAAGTAACATGAGCACATGAGCAATGTATACATGTACATGTACTTCCACGTTTAAATCCGTATATGTACAGTGTGTGTTTTATAAATAAGATAAATAAATAAGGGAAGGTAAAGAGCATCCCCTAGTGGTCGCCTGTTTGGGACCAGCAGGAAAAAAATAGGTGTTAAAGAAAATATTTGGATCTTAGTAGGGAAAATACATCATGTTTTATGTGAAATAGATTATAGATCTGTAAGTTTTTTTAATATATTTATTCTTATTCATGTAATTCTTATTGTTCTGCCTGAAACTCATAACACGTTATGGGGAGTTAAGTTTACAATACCAGATTATTCTTATCTGATCACAAAGTATATTTATTTATGATAAAAGTCTAAAAGGACAATTCAAACTAACAGGAATACTTCCAATATTAAACTCTTAACTTTAACTGTGTTCATTCCTGTATTCCTCAAAAGTTGCATGAACTCTAAATGAGTGCTCTGTGTTTCCTTTGTAACCTTTTGTGTACATTGGTGTAAACTTCCTTTAGATCATTTCAGTTTCCTTCTGCATTGTTTCTGAACCACAGCAATGTATAAACACTAAATACAGCTTCACTGCATGCTTGTTATTTCAGCCTAGATCTTCATAAGGGGTTTTGTTGTTGTTGATTGTTGGTACATATCTATACAGAGCATACTTTTGGCAAATCAGATTGCTTATATACTTGTAAAGAAAAACACTATTTTAACAGGCTAACGTTCAATAGTGACGTAATGCGTCTGTTGATGGAAGTTCTTTTATTGTCCACTAGGTGTCAGCAGAGGACAATTACGCAGGTCGCTTGTGCAAAATTCAAGCATAATATTCTTGTGCAAGGAGGGCTCGCGCTCCTAGACAAAGACACACCGTGGAAATTATAAATAAAACGTTCATTAGTGCAAAAAAAAACAGTGCAGTTTTTAAATGCAGTGGGGGAAAAAAACTGAGTGCATGGTTCTGAAGGCATTCTAGTGCAAAAGTAATGGAGTGTAAATATTGCAAACATGCAGTATGTATGTGGTCGAAAAGATGCACAGCGGATGCTATTGCACATGATCGCTCAGAATTTCAACAGATGATGTAAAAGTATGAAACGACTAAGGAGTGATCTCTAATCTCAAAGCCATTTGATATGCAGTCATGTGTCTCTGAATGTCACAAGTGGGTGTGTGGGTATATTCAGATATCATGTCCAAAACATTTCTGTGCCGTCCAGTGTGTGTAATCTTACCTCTCTAATTAAGCTATGGTAGTTAGTACTATTATTTTCCCTCTCACACATGCACACACCACATACATTTAATAATACTGGGTTAAATGTTCTATAACCTCTAATAGAGTAAAGATTTCACCTGCAGTCTTAAGTGTGCGTGGAGGAAAGGTTGACCTGTTTATGATACTCAATATATAGGTGTGTGTGTGTGTGTGTGGTTGAGGGGATTAATATGTGCATGCATAAGCGCGCAGTAACAATCCAATGTATGCATTAGACTTAAATTACATAATTAGTGTGCAACAAAGCTGCTCGTGATAGCTAGTAAATGCCTGAAGCTCATTACTACTGTATTACATCATGATTTTTTAAATGGTAATTGTAACAAAATCCTGGAAGGGATCTTGCACTTGACCCAATTTACACACCACCCAATTATACTAGGCTCATTATCCTTTTCTTCCTGCTACAGATCAGTAGAAGCTGGTGCGCGCGATCCATCACGTGCGCAAGCCGTGAGTCATGGTGCTCGTCGTAGGGGACAAAGATCTGCTGGATTGAGGTCTGACACGACAGAGAACCAGGACTGAATATTTCATCCAATATAATAGGTTGAGTATTATAGTGTACAGAAATACTATCATCAGCTTGACACAAAGGCTTAAATACAGCCAGATACCACTGCAAGTGCTGTTTCTTTATTTCTAACATCATGATGTCACATCTTTGGACACAGAAAGGGGGGTGTGTCAGGTGCTTTAAATGGGATTAAAGGGCCAGTGTGGAGAACTAACCTACAGCTGAAGCATTCAAGTCAGCAACACATTACAGCCAAATGTATGATTCACATAACCGTTCCAAATCTATTCCCACATTTTAAGTCGGCTCTTCTCCTCAGGCAAGCCCTTCCACTAGATTTTATACAGCATGTGAGGATTTGTGTTTGTTCAATTCAGTATTACTGAGCTCAGGTGGTGATGTCAGGTTGTTAAAGTGGAGTTTAGTCAGGGCTGGAGCCCACTTTGTACACAGGGACATTGTCATGCTGGAAATTTTAATGCAACTGCATACAGAGTCAGGTAGAGGGGTTGATTCTCACCTCAGGTGTGCATGCAAATTAGGTAAATTGGTGTTCACAAATTGCCTGAAGTGTGTGAATGAGTGTGTGTACCTGCAATCGATTGGCACCCCATTCAGGGTAAACCTGGCCTCATGCCTTAAGTCTCCAGGGATAGGTTCCAGGACACCCTACATCTCTGTAAAGCGGTATGTACGATGAGTGAGTGTGTGCACACACTATTATAATTTTCTGGCAACATCTTTGAGTGAGATCATCAGTTATCTATATATGTATATGGACACCTGATCATATACCTACTCTTATCTATGTGAGCAAAAGTATATAATCAGGTGTCCATATACTTTTGCTTATATACAGTAGGTAGGTATAATATAAGTGTAGGTATAATATTATATAAGTGTAGTAGGTATTATATAAGTGTAGGTTTATTCCACTGTGGCGAACCCTTGACAGGAGCAGCCGAAAGTCCAACAACAACCTGTCCAGAACCTGAAATAAAATGCTCTTACAGTATTAGCATGGACATGATGGCTTAGTCTTGCAACCTCCAGGCGCATGAGTCTGTGTACATGGAGTTGGTGGGTTTCCTCTGGGTACTCTGGTTTCCTCCCACAGTCCAAATAGTTTGTGTGTATCCCGCGATGAATTGACACCCCATCCAGGGTGTACACCACCTCGTGCCCTTAAGTTTCCTTGGATAGGCTTCAGGCCCCTGTAACGCTTTATACAGGATGAAGGGGTATAGACAATGAGTGAGTGAGTGAGTATTAGCATGCACAGTCAATTTAATGTGTTATTTTGTTATGTTTTGTTAAATACATGTCTGGTACTCAACAACATGAATATCAATATCTTATCCGATGTTTTTACATGCATAATCTCCATTCTCATGTATCTTGCACTATATTTGGCAGTCTCAGGCTTGCCTGAACATGCCCTCGTGTGAGTGCTTGGTGTAGCTCATGAGCCATGGCCCTTTAAAAGGCGATCCCACGCGCAGGGACGGGAGGGAGGGGTAGATGACGAGTTTAATCTTTTCTCTCGCTCTGTCTCTGTCGCTGCAGTCAGTCTTTTGTATAAGTTCTACAGGAGCTAATGTAGCACTGAAGGAGGACGGATTGCTGTGTCTGATTTACTGTGCATACAGTGCAGTTAGATAAGAAACAGCACTAGTTGTGTGTTTGGTTTTGGTTCCAGATCGAGAGATTTTTTCTCTCTCTCTCTTTTGTGAATCATAGAGTAGAAAGGGAAGTCAAATCCTGAACACGAGCAGTGATGATCTAGAGTTCTTGATCTGCGAGTTTTATGTGTTGATTTCTTTTTGTAAAGTGTCGTTTTAAATCTAATAATCCTGGTCCTCTGGGGAGCGCGTGGAGATCTCACTGAATGGGATGGTTTTAGTGACGTTGCGGCGCTCGCGCTCTCTCCTTAGCCACTGCGCGTGCGATATCCAGCTGCATTACATCAGTGCTCGGGCTGAGCGCGAGCGTGCTACAGAAGCGGAGTCCGGTGATCTGAACGGGTCTCGGTGAACGGTGCGTGCGTGTGTGTTTGTGCGCACTTGTGGTTAGACTATAATATTGACATCATCATTATCATTATACTGTATTAGACAGCCCTACTGAAAGGCACGTGCAGTCCCATGCGTGTGTGTTGACGCTCTGTGCAGACGCGTTCATGGCACACCACTTCGTCCGCGCGCCACTACGCGTCTAAACTTGCACCGGGAAGCTCGTGCAGCGACACTCGTCTACAGGTTCCGCGGTCTCGATGGCTGAGACAACATCATCCCCCGAGCCTCTGCCCGGAATGGACGTGGCCATAGACCCGGACTTTGAGCCCCAGAAGCGGCCGAGGTCATGCACTTGGCCGCTGCCGGAGTCCAGCTTGGCGAAGCCAGAAGCCAACGCCACGTACATCATCCCTGAGGAGGAGGATGATGATGAAGAGGAGAGTGCAATGGCTGTCAGCGCGAACGGAGAAGATGGCAGGCCTGATGCGCAGAGCGGAGATCAGGACCAGGACCAGGCGGGATCGCAGACCCAGGTGGAGGCTAAAGCGCGCGCTGCTGAGGTGAACGGACAGGGGGTGCAGCAGCAGCAAACCCCACGCAAGTCCTCGTCGCGCAGGAACGCCTGGGGGAACCTGTCCTACGCAGACCTTATCACGAAAGCCATAGAGAGCACACCGGACAAAAGACTGACTCTCTCCCAGATCTATGACTGGATGGTCAGAAATGTCCCTTACTTCAAAGACAAAGGAGACAGCAACAGCTCGGCTGGCTGGAAGGTAAGCTGTTTATTAGAATGCACTGTTGAAATGCATTGTCTACCCTTTTTTTTTTTTTATTTTACCCCTGTGTAAAAGGTAAGCTACTCGTGCTGAGTGCCACAAACAAAACAAAAACAAAAGGAACACATGTTCTGGCGTGCGCGAGCGTCTCAAGACGGGCGCGCGCACAAGCTCAGGGACAGCAGGAGCGCCCGCGTGACTCAGATTCGTGGCGATGCATACTGTATGACAACATATGTAAACAAAACACTTATTCATGCCTTTAAATCTATGCTGAGCTCGTTTGTTTGAAGGATTTAAAAAACAGGTGCGTAAATAATTACTCTCACATTTTTCCTAAAAACAAACAAAAAAAAAACCAAGGACATAAATCAGTGTAAAGCAGTGAGGTTAAGCAGGGGGACTAAATTTCTAATTAAATGTATAATTTAATGGATTAAGCACTATTGTTAACCTGTAAAACTCTGCAACATGTGAACTGATAAGCCCCCCTCTTTCCTTTCTCTCTCTCTCTCTCTCTCTCAGACCTTTTGTAGTATACTGGGTGTTGTGAATTGCATGAGATGGAAAAGGTCCTGAAAGAAAAACACAATCAAAATTGTCTAATTATTGATGCCGACACAAACAGACATACACACACACACAGAAATATCCTGGTGAAGAATCTGAGTTTATACTGTATGTAACATTATTATGATTTTTTTTTCTAAAAGCAATCCTATTTGTCCCTGCAGCATGGCCAGTTTACCTGCCTGGGCATGTTCCAGTGAACCAACATGTGCTCAAATGTTAGCTGTACACTAGATGACTTATGTAACTGTAACAGAAGTCAACAGTGGAGAGAATTTCACACCTCACACTGAGTCCTCAAGGATCTTGGCAGTGATGATTGCTAGCTAGCTGACAAGCCTGATGATGGCGAGATATAAGCAAATTATAAGCAGCTTAAAATGCAGGCATCTTTACTGTGTAACATAATGTTAGATGAAGTCAAGAGATTAGATCTGACTTATTAGCTATTTCACGCAGGTCATTAACATCTTCAAGTTAAATTAAATTAGTTTTCTTTGTAGCACCTACATAAAGCAGTATTGTAATGTCTGTGCTCTTTTACAAAATCTTTTTAAAAAATCACTTTTGTAAAATTGTATTTTCATTTTCTTTCTATAGAAGGTATCACGCTTCCTATTTGTGTTATTTGTATGTGTTATGTCCATGCTGGTCTTCTTGAATCGGTGATAAATTGCCTAAATCAAAAATCGGTCTCTTAACTGGATGTTCGAAGACAGGAAAAAATATCCTTTTTCTAGAGATTGATTTATACATAGACAGCCATTGTGGGTCAGAACCTACGGCGTTGGAATAACAACCAGTGTGTAAACAATATCACATTGGAGAAACATTGGAGTGAAAATGGAAAAGATTGGCAATAAATAAAGAAATACATAAATGAATAAATATCTTGAATCATAGGTATTATCAAAACAGATATTGGTTCACATGTTGGATAGACTTTTACCATTTTCTAATTGTTTCATTGTTAATGTTGCCTACTGGACTTCAAGTGTTAAAAAAAAGATCAAGAGTAGCTATAACCTCAGAAATTCCTGCACTGATCAAAACAATACATGGAAGGCATGCAAGAACCACAGAGTCAACACTCTTCCCGTGGTGCACACACGCCAGAGTAGCCTTTACATGCATAGAAAGCAAGCGTGGGGGGGTCTATACGCTAAGCAAAGTGCCGTGTCCCAGTAGTGTCTGGTAAGGTTGAGGTCATCTTTGCTATTCTTTCAGTATGGTCAGGTCACATTAGAGATCACAAACCACCCTAGGTTCAGACGCTTTTGTTCTCCGTTAGTGCCTGAGTGTCCTGTTTGTTCCAGGAGACATTCCTGTCTAGGAGGTCTAACAGACTAATAAAAAAAAAAAGTGCATGGGTGTATGATCTTGTACTTTTGGGGTGTGTATATTAATCTCAAAAGATGTGTATTCTGTATGAGTCCCTCGTGCATTTTTAAATTAGTGCGAAGCGACATTACAACATGTCTAACGTGCATATCTAGACGTCATGACATAACGGACTTTCCTTTGTTCTGCTGCGGATGGAGGGGAAGAAGAGGGGGATGGGGATGGGGTAGGACGGTCAGCGAAGGTAATAATGCGCTGCTCATAAACTCCCAGTCGGCAGTCCGTGAAGATATGTGGAGCTGTGCAGTGTGGAATGGGCTTCTTATAAAGCTGTAATGTGTGTAGTGAGTGTCAAGAACTGGATGGATTTGTGCGAGTGAGTCACGACTTCAGGTTTATGATAAGTTCTTCATCTAAAAGCGAAAAAAAAAATACAAAAGGGGTTTCTGATCCGTATGCTCATAAGTAAATAATGGGTTCCTTTGTAGCATCATGTGATTAGTGGGTTGTTACCATGGTTGCCCATGTGTGGTGTAAGTTCACGAGAGGTTGAGGTGGTGTGGGCGCCTCTCAGGCTGGTACTGCTACCACAAAGCGTTTATGTGTGCGTGTGTGTGGGGTGGGAAAAAAAAGGTGAGCGAGGATGTTTCATCATCAAGTACAGTCATAGGTTAGTCAGATGGTCATGTGTTGCCATGGTAACCCACAGATCCTAGGACGTTACGATTGCATTTCCATCCAAATGTTCTAACAAATCTTGAGTAGATTTTTTGAGCAGTGCCTCCATCAATTATGACTGCAATTACTCAGAGTAGGGGGAACAAGATGGCAGTGGACTATGTCAACACACTCACACACTTTAAGAGAGATTGAAATTCAGATAATTAATTGCATCATGTATTTTACCAAGCCACCAATATTTCCATGTCAGTCAAGCTTGAACTTGTTCTGTCTCTAATATTAAGGCTTGCTCATGTGCAAATTCAGAATTTGCATCAGCACTGATGGCTGGTGTGTTGATATGCGTGTGTGTGTAGACGTATTTCATTTGCCCCAAATATGCAGCTTCACGGTTGGATCCTGAGCTCCCGTCACTATCTATATGGGGTCTCTGTAAATGCCCAGTTCCGGTTTTTAGTCGAAACTACCTCTTAACACTAGCTCTTGGGATGGAATGACGTCCCATTATGACTGCTACGTGTCCAGTATTCCCAATATGAGCTTTGGATCCAACGCAAATGAATCAGTTTCCCTCAATGTAAAAGATCTTGCGTCTGGTCTGTTATAACGACTGGGTCCTTCTCCGACAAGCCACAAATGCCTTTGCATATTTTTCATTTCCAAGGTCAAGCAACACTTTTGGAACACTGCCCCTGATCTCTCTTCTGCTCTCCTCACCGAAGCGCTCTGACCCGAGGCTTTTGAAAGTTTAATTTGTTTCCCGCGCGACCTGTCCTTTCCAATTAAGGCTGTCTGCCACGGCAGTGGTGCCGAGCACAGGAGGCTAAATTGTTCTTGATTAAAAATTAATTGACTACAATAAAGCTGGCGTTCTGTGTCAGGAGCTGCTCGCTGAGAAAAAAAATAGAGCTCCGGATTGAAACACATTAGTACCAAGTACTCGTTGAATACTTATCCTAGCTTTTAACTGTGACATCTAGTGATCATATGGGAACATTAACTCTTATGATTGCAATTAGCTTATTCTAAACAGCTCAGCGAGCTTCTTCAGACAGATTAAAGGTCCATTGTGGCCTCTTCAGGAAAGCACTGAACTAAGCAGAGCTGGACAAAGAGAACAATGGGACCAGAACTCTGTGTTAGTCTTGAGATTCACTATGTTTGCACTGTGTTCCCTGAGTTTAAGATGTTTATCAAAGACGTCGTTAGTCCGCTCTCTTGTTCTTGGGATCCGCAGCATTGGCGTTGGCTTCCTTTTCAGGAGTCTGCTAGAGCCTGGTGCTGCTCTCTGACCAAACAAGTGGCTGTTTTATTCACAGCAGCCGTGTGCAAGTGAGATTTGACAGTCAAAACTGCTGTAATGTATACATGAGCTGTCAGGTGAAAAGGTATAGGGGGATTCCCTACGTCCCTTCGAAATTGAGAACGAGTGTATAGTATTCGCAAGGTTTTATTTTAAACTGTTTGTGCAAAGAGGACTTTTTTTCCTCCTAAATGCTATCCGAAAGCTTTATTACAAACTTCTTCATGCTTAGTGTTTGCCCACCTGTCCTAAGCAAGGCAGCTTAGAAGACTTGTAAGAAGGCGTGCACGAAAAAGTGCAGCGTCAATACTCTGGCTGAGCTCCTGCAGTACGTTAGAGGATCTGATGCTTCACCAACAGGTTTGTGCCTGCGACTCTTATCAGGCGCTCGAATCT
The DNA here is from genome assembly GCF_024256425.1 of Clarias gariepinus. NCBI lineage: Eukaryota > Metazoa > Chordata > Actinopteri > Siluriformes > Clariidae > Clarias > Clarias gariepinus. The sequence continues at coordinate 37,534,260 of NC_071101.1, read as the reverse complement.
CGATCGTACAGCAGAGATCTTACAGCTTTGTGTGGTTTTTTTCTCTTTTTTTTTTTAGTTTTGTTTCATTCTACTTATCCTCCCCCCTGCTCTCTCTCTCTCTCTCTCTCCTCTTGCAGTTTGCGCTGCACGGTTTATGAGGGCATGAAATTGCTCCAAAGCTCCGAGGCATATTGAGTCCTGGCTTACTCAGAATACTATCGCTTTTTCTCTTTCTCTATTTCTTTTTCCGCATGCCTGAAAATAGCTGATCTTTTAGCTCACACTCTAATTGCGATTCCTCTAATGTGCGCTGCTCGGATCAAGGCTGGGCTCTGCCTTTACTTCTGGCCTTTTTTTTTTATTATTATTATTATTCATTTGTACCAAAATAAAACACAGAAATGAAATCAGAGAGGTTGGATTTAATAAACTGCTGGGTAAAGCCAAGGACTGCACAGGAAGTGCTTTAACATAAATAAAACGCAGTATAGTTTAAAAGCACTCAGATAATAATCCTCTTGGTAGGCAAGAAGTGTAGTGGAATGGAGTTGAGGAAACATTCCTTTTTTTTTCAGACTCTCACGAAAGCAGCCATGACCTCTCGCAAAGAGCTGCACACATGCACACAAGTAAGCATGGGCAGCCTTGCAGAGCTGCACACTTAGCATGCATGCATGCATGCATGCATGCATTCTAGATGTTTGCAAGCCTTCATGTGTGAAAAAAGGTTATAAACAAAGCCAGAGGAGATCCGCACTGGATCTTTAAGAGTACTCACACACACAGGATTCTTTACTTTACCATGCATTAAAGTAGCTATGGTGCAATGGCTTCTTATCAGGGTCACTGCTTTAAAGCACATTAATGCCAATCTGGTGCATTCACATTCACCGCAATGGATTTCTTGCAGTCCCACATGCAGAGGGCACAGACTTTAGCACATTCACTTTCCCGTGTCTCCATACAACCCCCCTGCCCATTAATCCTGCATGTGTTAGCCTCCTGAGGAGTGAGGCCAGACCAGCACAGCGTTCCGGTTCATTGGTTCAGAGCCGGTGTTCAGGTTTCTGTATTAAATTAGATTTTCCTAATGTGAAAGTAACACAGATTTTATGGATACTGTTAACAAATCTCTGTGTAAGGGTAAATAAAAATCCCACCTATTGCGAAATGATTGGTTACAAGTATCCATTCTCGCCTGTGATTAGTTAGAAACGTAGAACTGGAAGGCAGGAATTAAATTGAAGCCATATCACATAAGACATGAGTGCTGTACTGCTGAATACAGCACGGCTGTGATGCGGTCATAGGCTTGTGTTTGGAAGGCATCACTGTCGGACTATATTCAGAAATACAGCATGAATGGACCTCAATGTGATATTCCTTTTATACAACAGGTCTATAAACAGCATTTAGCATTAACACATTATGATTTGTTTCTTTAGATCATTCCATGGCTGGTGATACTAACTAACTGAAACTGGTGGAGCTGGTCACCAACAGTTAGTGTAATTAACGTAGATGAAAGTAGTTTTAAATTTATACAGTACATGTACTATGTACAGTCCTTTAAATCCTTTAAAGGGTTTCACCAGTGGGTGTTTCTGTCTCTTATAACCACTCATAGGATGCCTCTTGTCCAAGTGGGTGAACTGTACAAATCAAAAGACTTTTTAATTTGTTCAAATGATTTTCTTTTACGGTTTGAGTTTTTCTAGTCACATGCTAGCTCATGTGCTAGCTTCTCTAGTACTAAGGAGTATGCTAACACGATAGCCACATACCCTCAGGATATCCCCCCCACATTTATTCCTAATTGTCTGGTCTCTGTATTACATATATCTTAGTAACATTACAGCGTACATTGCTGTACATCAAATTGTAATTGCAAGAAGGAGGTAAAAGACTAAAATGGTGAGGATTGAAGTGAAGTCAGAGTGCAGATGTGCCAGAGGACAGGTCTGAGGAATCATTATTGAATCATATTGGTTATCGTTGGTTAACGTGTCATGGACTTGTGGGATTGGAATAGTGTAATTCGTTGGAATACTGTAATACTGTATTCCTGTATTTTGGTCACCTGTCTCTCTGTTGCTAGTGCAAACATAGATCAATGCAAGGAGAAGAGCAGAGGAGAGTCCAGCTAACTGTAGCAGCTCTAATGTGGTCAGTACCTCACTTACTGATTGTGGTCACCTTTTCTTCTTTTCTTTCATCTTATATTTTTTTGAGCAAGCCCCAGTCTGGGATCAAGATTAAAAAAAAATCTCAGTTTTAATGCAGCTTTGTACTTGATACTGCACTGCGATTTGTCGCACCGAGAAGAGCACCAGTAATTTCTAATTAGGGCAAACAAAAGGCACATTTTTCAGCCCGCCAGCAGATCATTCCAGGCCTTCTTTATGAGACCTTGTCTATTCCTAAAGAGTGACAAAAGTGAGAGTCGTTTTTACTAACACTGCCAACAAGTGTCAATTTAACAAACACTAGACCCCCCCACCCCGCTCTCAGTCGCTCTCTCTCTCTCTCTCGCAGATATGGGTTAATGTGCCTTTCCCGTCTCCTTCTCTTTTGTTTGTTTTGCTTTTCTTTCACCTAGTCCCCCCCCCCCCCACACACACACTTCCTGCAGCTGTGCCGATGGTTCAGAGGTTTTTCCATGAAAACACAAAGGCAAATTAAAGCACACAACCTCAGAATACAACTCCTTCTACACAGTGATGGTGCAAGACATTGTGAGCTGCAGACACTGTATTGCACATTTTGTAAAAAAAAAAAAAAATCTAGAGAGACAAAGTAGTCATTTCAGGATGATTCCATAAAGGGATGGATGGTATGTGCCATCTGGAAAGTCACATCATTAGTTGAATGGAGCTGACCTGTATGTAATTAAAGTGAAACATGAGCTCAAAATAAATACACCTGTTCCTAGAAGAGAACAAACCACAAAACTTCTGGGAAAATGTCTTATTGTTATTATTATTATTATTATTATTACTACTAAAGCATGAACAGCAACATGAAACCATTAGTGAAAAAGGAAAAAGAATGTGGCACAATGTGGTCAAGTGGGACAATTCCCACATTGTCAGGCTGTACTTAAGAGTGCACCGGAAGGTCCTGAATTAAAATTCTTGGTTGAAGGCTACACATTCGCTACAAAGCTAGATAGCGAATAGAATTAGTATCTATTAGAGCAGACTATTTACTGGTTTAGTGTACTGGGATTTAGTAGCTAATGGAGCTTTTAGTATTTTTAGTATTTTAGTGCACAGGGTGGGATTTAGCCGTGGGTTTTGCATATATTAGAGCATACTATTTAGTAGTTTAGTGCACACGGTGGGATTTAGCTGTGGATTTAGTATCTATTTGAGCATACTATTTAGTAGTTTAGTGCTCAGGATTGGATTTAGCCATGAATTTATTACCTGTCAAAGTGCTATATATTTTATTATTATTATTATTATTATTATTATTATTTGCACAGGACACCATGGACATATAGCCATGGATTTAGTAGGTATTAGAGGCGTTATTTAATAGTTTAGTGTGTAGCCATGGATTAAGTGTCTATTAATGTATACTATTTAGTGTCTACTATTTAGTAGTTTGGTGCACAGAGCCGGATGTAGCCATGGATTTAATACCAGTTAAAGTGCGCTATTTAGTAGTTTTTTTGTGCAGGATGGGATTTAGCCATGGAATTCATAGCTATTAGAGTGCACTATTTGGAAGTTTAGTGTCTAGGATGGGATTTAACCATAAATTTAGCTGTGGATTTAGTAGCTATTGGAGCATACTGTTTAATTTAGTGCACAGGGTGGCATTTAGCCGTGGATTTTGCACCTACTGTATTAGAGCATACTATTTAGTAGTTTAGTGTGTAGGGTGGTATTTAGCCATGGATTTAGTAGCTATTAGTGCATACTTACTAGTAGTTTAGCGCTCAGGATTGGATTTACCCATGGGTTTAGAATCTAGTTTTAGAGCACGCTATTTAGTAGTTTAGTGCACAGGGTGGGATTTAGCCATGGAATTCATAGCTATTAGAGTGCACTATTTAGAAGTTTAGTGTCTAGGATGGGATTAAGCCATGGATTTAGTATCTATTAGAGCAGACTTTTTAGTAGTTTAGTGCACAGAGTGGTATTTGGAAGTGGATTTAGTAGCTATTACAGTGCAGTATTTGGTAGTTTAATGCTGGGTGGGATTTTGCCATTTTACTGGATACCCCCTGTATGAGATGTTTTTACTAGCGCTTTAGTGGTGACAGCTCGAAACTTGTCTCGTCAACACTAGACAAGGTATTCTGCGTTTCGTGATATATTTCAGGGATGTGGGGAAAGAGGCTTAGAGAGGCAACCAAGAAACCACATGAAGAAAAAAAAAAACCCTGGAAAGTTTCATTGCAATAAATCAGCATATGGTCTGCAGTGTAGAGCGGATTTTATCAGTGTGAATGGGTCCATAAGGTTTAGGGATGAAGAAGCAGTCAGGTGCCTGGTCATGTGAGCAGATCTCAGCGTGCGTCTGTGATTAGAGGAGTCAGTGAATCATACAGTAATCTGCTTGCTGAGGCTGAGTGCATTTGCCACACCATCACGTCTATGACCATGTGAGGAAAGAGTAAGAGAGACTCGTTACGTGAAAGAGAAAGAGAGAGAGAGAGATGAACTGAGGTCAGCAGATACAGAAAAGAGCAAAGGTAACAACGGAGAGCAGATGAGGGAGGCTCTTTATCAGCCCGATCTTTATCACTGGTTAATCAGACAGCTTGATGAGGTCACCAGACTGTCAGTGACCTTGAATGGGCATGTAAGACTTATCATGTTCACCTGACCTGTGCGCGATTACCAGGTAGAAGCCCGTCCTGTGTGATTGGCAGGGAAAGGGCACGGGGAATCTTTCTAAACCAGCCGTATAGCCGACATTAGTGAGTTAGATGCTAGTAGACTAGTAGATGCTAACTCTGGCTATCGCGCTCTGTTCCTCTGTGTTGTGAAAGTGATTGCCCATTCCCCCCCTTTTCATACTCCAGACCCTTCCTCAGTGGTTTCAGGCTGTTTCTGGCTAAACTGTACGAAGAACAGAAGAGCTGACATGATTGGTTAGCCAGCACTCCGCCCCCTCATGTGACTGGCTGGAACGTTCAGTGGGCCACTCAGCGCAGGGGAAGTGTATGTAGGTCAGTGTGTAGCGAGGCTGCACGTTGTGTGAATATGTGTGTGTGTGTGAGAGAGAGAGATGTGACCGTGTACCCTGGCATCTCTCCAGCTCACTTCTTCAGAGAGAGAGAGAGAGAGAGAAGAGGGGGAGGGAGAGAACAAGAAACAGAAAGAACCACAGAGAGTTGACTGAGAGGCCTCCTACACTCCAACTGTAACTCACAGAGGGGAAGAAACACACACACACACACACACACACACACACACACACAGCTACAGTATCTCCATGTGCTTTTCAGATGTATAATTTAGATGAAGCTTTGCAAATAGATTGAGCTTACACAATAATTTCCCCCCCTAAAAAAAAAAAAAAACAGACTCGTTACCATGGCAACAGGTCAAGCTGGTGCCCTAGTATTAACGACTTCTCGTTTTCCAAATCCCACAGGAAATGATTTCTGCCGGGAGTCTGTGCCCTAAATTTGCCCTCTTTTTTTTTCTTCTTTTTGCTCCGTATCTCCACACACCCTTGAGTGCCCGCAAACCTGAGGCTGTCGACACACAGCAGCTGTCTAGACCGAAAAAAACAAACGCTTGTCGTCTTTGCGTTTTACAGAGTGTGAGCTCTAAAAGCCCTGTCGGACCACTTAATGATCCACCGATGAATTATTCACCAAAGCTATGCTCAGTATTTACACAGATTTCAGACAGTACACACACACACACACACACACACAGACACGGGGACACAAAGACACACACAGACACGTGCATGCATTGCAAAAGCTTCAGGGGCGCATGGACGGTCAGGGAGAAGGAAAAGAGTATGAAAAAAAAATGCAGATGTAAAGATAAAAAGTTTGCAGGTTTTGCAGATGTTTAGAAGAAAAGTCATTCTTAAGTCGTGCTAAGCCTGTGGTGTGAGGCGGCTGTGTTTACACAAGGACTCTACTTACACTCTTAAGCACACTGAAAGACACGCGAGACGGTCAGGACACACCTACAAGACAAACTTAAAGACACATGAAGGATAAAGTGGAAGGCTAAAGCAAACTCCACTCTATATGTCGTGCGATCTGACCAGGAGAGTTTTTTTTTTTTTTTTTTTTTTCAGTGACATTCAGGACAAAATCACGTTATAGTAAAAGTGATTTGTTTTTGGAGTGTTAATTCTCAAACCTGGTGTGCACGTCCGGGTTTTCACTTAGACGTGTTTAGGCATCCGTTTTGCCATAGAAGCCTTTTCGAGAAGTCCGATCGAGATGAAGCGAGTCCTCGGGGAGGGTGGAGGCGGGTGGAGGAGTTCTCTGTAACAGCGGGTTGCTTTGCAGGTTTTTCAAGTTGTCCGCGCTCAGCCTGAACATCACATCTTTTTTTTTTTTTCCTTTTTTTTTTTTTTTTTTGCAAGTTCCAAAAAACAGAACAAGCGAGCCCTTCACCATGCACAGAAGCGGTTTGCGAGACTATTTTTCATCCCTCGCTCAATTATTCGTTCTTTTCCTTGGCTCAAGTGCATCAGAGTTTGGGTTGCGGATGAAGATTCGTTCCTTTTCTTTTCCTTTTTTAAAAAAAAACAAAATCTTATTATTACCTTTCAGAAGGGTACAGCAACCGCAGCCAAGGTGTGTAACTGTTTTGGCTCGGGGCCAGTATGTGTGTTTGTGTGATATTCTGGCATGAGGCCAGAAAGCACCACAAAGGCGTTAAATGGTTACATTCAGGGTTTTGTTCAGGGTTTTAACACTAAAGTCGCTTGTTCAGATTGGAGTGTCTGAGTTTGAGTAGACGACTCAATAGCTAGCCGTCGCCGTTGATTACGCTCTGTTTTAATTCAAACCGATTCAACTTGTTTGTCATAGTCATAGCAGACTAATCAAATATTTGTTTTTGATTTAGTATCGCTTCTGAGTGGCTTTATTTTTTTTAGCGAGTATCATAGGAATATGAGTAACACAAGACACTTTACGTCCATGCTGCTGAAGCGTCCCGTGACGCAGACACACTTTATGATGCATGAAAACATTATAGCGAAGAAAAAAAAAAAATAGTGTTATGAAGAAGTATTAAAAGAAAGTGCGAGGGATGAAAATCAATATTGCAGCCTGAGCCGGGGGCTTGGCGTATTACCGTGTAAGTGTCTGATGGGTTTCAGTGTGTTTCATCATGCCTGTGAGGTACATCAGTGAAAACGTGCCTTACAGATCCAGAACAAAGAGAGAGAGAAAGAGAGACAGAGAGTGACAAATTGCAGTGTCTTCTCTGTCGTGGGACGAAAAAAAAACAAAAAACGCTGCTATACAACCCAAAAGGGTCCAAATAGGTGTGTGTGTGTGTGTTTACTTTTTCCAGATGATTTCCACTTTTCTTTCCTTTTTTTTTTCTCTTAAATTGGGTTGTAAAAAATACTCTGAATATAATCTTCTCATGAGTGTGAAGTATCACAGAAATAAGCCACATACAAGCATTGTGCATTTGTCTGAGTGTTGTTTTGTTCGTTTCCCTTAATTGATTATTCATTATAAATACTTATATAATAAATTATACTTATAATAAGTATACTTATATAATAAAGCCTCTCTAAACTAAAAGTCTCTCAGCTTGGGTTATTTTCTGCCACGTAGTACCAGAAACAGGAAGTCATGTGACTTGAAAGTCAAGGGAATGGGAACTAAGGTGTGTGTGTGTGTGTGTGTTTGGGGGGTTGTTAGGAATGCTGGTGCAGCAAAAAAAAAATCCCATAACATGTCTACTTCTTCATTTTTTTCAGACTTTTTTTTTGGTGTCGTTAGAGCGTTAGTGCCGCTGAGTCTCACTAGGGAGAAAAAAAAGCAACAACCAAGTCAACGGTTCGAGTCATTTCAGGTGTTCCTGTGAGTAAAATATTTATTGATGGATAAAAGTGACTGAGGTTCCTGAGCCGGGTGTTGTGGGCGGGTTCGTGCTAGACTGATGAGCTCAGCAAAAACACACATGCACAGACTGCGTAATACAGATAAGGTTCCAGGACAGGCTCTGGAGTAACACGTTTATAAGGCGATATGAAACTATCACCACACACATCTACCATGTCAAACCCTGAACACGCACAACATCTCTATAAAACCTCCACCATGTTTACTTTAAGTGCCTAGTTCAAGTCGCAAGACAGCCACAGATATTATGTTTCTGAAAGGAGGCCACGGCACCCCTAACCCGAGCACACACTTTGGAACCCAAGACTACGGAATGGTTTCGACATTCGACGTTGCAACCCAAATTAACCAGTAAAGCATTGATCGACAAATGCTGCTGCGCTATCAGTTTTGGTCAGCTGGTGCCAGTGCACAGAGGAACACAGTGTTCTTTACTGTAGCTAAAAATACATCGGTGTTGCCCAAAGTTTATGTGTGGCTTTAAGTGTGTGGTGTGTGTGTGTGTGTGCATGTCTACCCAAGGCCACGCATTGGTGTCCGGTTAAGCCCTGTATCCATTACCATAGGAGGTGCCGGGATTGGGAGGCCAAGCGGGAAGTGGATTGAGCAAGTGTGCGTGTATGCGCACTAGTCGTGTTTACTGAGGTGTTAAAGCTCCGGTGGCAGTTTGTAGCCTGAGCCAAGTTTTTTTTTTTTTTTGCTGGTGTCTATCATGATTTGCCAGTCGCTCGAAACTTTTTAAGGTCGAGATGCCGTGTCTTGGTCATTTATCAGCTCTTGACAGGAAGGGGCCATTTAGCGTTTTCCTGATTAGAGGGGAAAAGGCGTGTCCTCCCACTCGATTGGTCAGATATGTTCCTGAGATGCTGGGGTGCCAAGAAACATATTTTCATTTTGAATTTTTTTTTATATGTTTCATATATAAAATAGCATATAATAAGGTATTTCTGACCATGCAAGAATCTATACAGCAAAGGAAAGAAAATAACGGTTATTACGGTTATTAAAACCCTAAGTGAGTCAAATACTGTATTTCTGGGTCTTTTAAACTGTGCATAAAGACACAACTTAATTCTTAATTCTTCATGCACCAGGTTTCTAACCAACCATAAAGCAGAAGGCGGAATTTTTTAACCTCACGCATAAATCCTTCTAACAGAGGCCGTTTCAATCATTTGTTTTTATTTCAGTAATCATCATCTTAATTTTTATTATTAGTAATATTTCTAAATCAATTATTTATACATGAATATGTATTAGACTAAGATATTAGTTGATATAAGTAGATATAAGATGTATATATATTAATATATATTAAGATGTAATATTCAACAAACATTGTGGTAAACTGCACGTGCTCGATGGTTCTAACCAATCATAGACAGAGGGTGAATTCTTGTAACCAATCATAATGCAGAGGGCGGGATTTCTTAACCTCACACACAAGCATACTTACAGTTTTAGACAAATAATTTTTTTTCTTCTTCTTCTTTTTTTTCCTCCCACGGCCCATTCCACGACTCATGTAAACCGGTTATTTTTGAACGAGCACGGTACTTTCCTTACGCTGAATCAATTATGACGGCACCGTGGCCTCGCACTTCCAGGGTCGAGGGTTTGATTAGCTTGGTGGGTTTCCTCCAACAGTCCAAGATATCCAACTCAGGCTAATTGGATTTCACTGTGTGAATGAGTGTTTGAGTGCTTGTGTGCCCGCGATGGATTGGCACGCCGTCCAGGGTGTACCCCGCCTCGTGCCCTAAGTCTCCTGGGACAGGCTCCAGGTTTCCTATAATAAGTGAACAGATTAATTGGTATGAAGAGTGAGTGAGTAGGTGGGTGAATCAGTTTTAAGTTTATTGATCTTAATCATAGTCTAGTACAACATCAGAAGCTTACGGTGACAATAATTGTTTACATTACACTCAGTATTGCTAAGGTTACCAAGTTTGCAATGTTTCTCCATGAAGTATTCAACATTCTCTGGTGTTAGCTGATCCAAAGCACGCTTGACAATCAGCTCGAAAGGATATGGAACTGCCTCCATATCGCTGGCGCTTTAATCGCTATAGATTTAGAGCTCATATACTCCTCGCTCTCGGCCATGTTGTTGAGTACCCACAGTATGATGATGTCATCGATGCCATGCTTGCTTTTTTTTCTGGAGATATTTCTGTATTTCGATGTACAGGTACCATATTTGTGTAAACCGTGGCTTATCATCAGGAAACAACTAATTGTACAAAAATAAAATGTTTTAGTTATCTCAATCAAATACAATAAAGTGGGCATGTGCATTTGATAGGTGCTTTAGTGGACTCAATAAGAATCAGACAATGCCTACAGTGTGAAGTTAAACCTTTATCACTTCTTTTTAATTGTCTTCATGGCTTCAAAATATATCTCGAAGCCTAGAACGTTTTTTTTTCCCCCCTTACACATTACCCTGAACTCTGGAAGTCATTTTTTTTTTTTATTATTATTGTATAAAGCTGCTTTGCAACAGTGACTATTGCTAAAAGTGCTATATAAATAAAACTGAATTGAATTATACCCAAGTTAGGATTTTGTTAATGGATATTAGTACAGTCTCCTACCCGAAATGAATGGATCTCAAAAGAGTGGAAAATAAACAACCAAAGAAAAACAAAAACGGGATTAACTGTGTCTGAAACCAAAGCCGAGTTCTCAAAAGTCTCCTTTTCTATTTTTTTTTTCTTCGCCTTGCTCAAGTTCTCTTATATTTTCTCTTCGACGGTTCAGTGCACGTGTGTGTTTACGTTGGCTCGCTCGGGAGGATGGGACGCGCAGTTCTCTGGCATGAGACGCGATTTACAGCTACAGAACGAATCGTGCCAGGGAAATGTGTCTCGAGTGACTCCCTGCTTAGTGATATTATTATTATTATTATTATCGACTGAATTATTCCATGTCTTAGAGAGCTCGCTGATGCGCATGATGCAGGACAGGGATGTGGACGTGATGTGCGTGCGTGTGATATATCCGTCAGTGTGATTGGCTGGAGAGGTTGTGTTGGGAAAGCTGATACCCCATGTGTCATGGAAAAACAGGTCTGTCTTCTTATGCAACATACATCCTTTTAGACCTGTTGACTCGATATCGTGTCACTTATTATTGAAATTCAAGGCCAGGTTCGTGGATGGCGGAACGTAGAGCGACGGGAGTGGTGTATACTGTAGCGTGCTCTGATTAACTGACTGTTTAAAGTACAATCACATATACACAAACAGAGAGCGGGACGCCTCTTGTGCTGGAGGAGGAGGAGAAAAAAAAAACAACAACGCACATTTGGTAGTAAGGAGTGGAATGTTCTCGTCTACGATCCAGCATGTAGAGCAGCTGGGAATGGGACGAGAGAGAGAGAGAGGAAATCTGCAGGCATGCTTCATGTTTTTCATAAGTATGTTTTTGTGGGTCTAAGCAGTTTTTTTTTCTGTGTGAGGGGTGTGGGTGCGTGTGTGTGTCTGTGTGTGTGTGTGTGTGTGTGTGTGTATTGTGTGTATAAATACATCTCCTCTCCTGTGCAGCATCAGCGGCCGGTCTGAGTTTATTTATAAACCTCCTCCTACGTGTCAATGGTCCGCTCTCCTCTCCCTCCCTAAATCTCACTCCCTCTCTCCCTCTCACTCTCTCTCTCTCTCTCTCTCTCGCTTCCTCTTTTTCACTTTCTGTAACTCTCTATTCTTCTGTCTCACCCTCCCGTTTTGAAAATCAAGTGCTTGGAGAACTATAAATTTCCTCCCAAGCATCAGGGTTCAATAATTATTCCTGGAAATTGAAGAGTACACGTACACACACACACACACAAGCACAGAAAGTTCACTGTAAGAAGACCTTCTCCTGACAAACTTGGCCGTACACTTGAACTGACCTCAAGATTTGTGTGTGTGTGTGTGTGTGTCCTGTCCTTGTTATGATGCATGTGAATTCTACCGAGAGCCTAAGAAAGGATTAGTTGCCTCCATGGAATACGTGCACACATAAACATACTGAGTCAAACACACACAGGCACACACTTTTCTTTTTTTTTTTTTTTCCATCACTGATTATGTCATCAGGTCCCTCTAGAAAGGTGCAAGGTCCACGATCTTTAATGAGTGACATCATCTCATCTTTACATCTGACTCGTTGCGAAACGGATTTATCTAAATCAAGGCTTTAAATAGATCTGTGTGTAAACGAGTATGTGTTGGATAGATTAAAGACGTGCTGTTGAGGAACCTTAGGAAGGCCGTGGCCCGGGTGAGGAAAAAGTCAGGTCGGAAAAAAGGAGGCAGAGCTTAATAACTCGACGCTTTGGCCAGACCACTAAGCAAGCGCAAGTGTGTGTGGCGTATCGCAGCGAGAGCTTCAACGTGGCTTTCTGACCTCTTTGGGTGTGTGTGTGTGACCTTGTGGCTGTGCAGTAGGTGGTGGACCAATAAGTCCCAGAGTGTATTTTCACATTACGCTGTCCTTAACAGTACAAAAGGGAAGGAAAAAAAAAACAACTCCTTGCACTTTCACTTATCTCGCTTTAATTAAAACAAGGAGAGTAAAGTTAGAGATGTGTGCATGTGACTGTGTGTAGTGTGTGTGATGAGAGTGTTATGTGTGTAGTGCGTGGCTGCTGACATTGATAGATTGTTACCACATGTTGCTGAAGGACAAAAAGGCCTCTGTGTTCCAGAGAGATTCAGTGCGCAGCTGGGCTCTCACTTAACAGCCCTACACACGCAAAAACACACCCATGCACTCTCTCCCACACACACACACACACACACACACACACACAGTGTCAAGTAAAACACAAATAGCTACAGGAATAGCTTCTTTTGAAAAATTTGAACATTCTGTTAAGAATTGTTGAGCAAGAACTTGAATGTGTTTGAGTCCCAAAGTAACCATAAAGTGTACTTTTGTACTCGTAGAGGTGTGTGTGTGCGTGTGTGTGTGTGCACGTGTATGGCGATACATGTCCAGGCGCATCAAATATTGTGTGTGTGGGCAAAAGACTAAATCCGAACACTCGGGCTTGGGGTGCTATTTTTGATGCCATTGGAGAAATCATAAGCATCCTAATCATAATTACTCCCAGCTTTTCTTTCTTTCTTTCCTTCTTTTTAATAAAAGGAAGGATGAAGCGTCTCTGGTGAGATACCACAGAGTGAGAGAGAGAGAGAGAGAGAATAAACCTTAATGACTTCATTCACAACATGTTTTTCCATTGAGAATTTAGTCATCAACAACCCCCCCACTGCGCCGTTCCTCTAGTCACACGTACATACACGTACACACACACACACACACACACGAATGCACAAACATTAAGTCACATCTCCAGAGAGACAGCAGGATTGGCGGGATTTGATTCACCTTGGCGTATTCAGGGAGTAATAGTGTAATCGTCCTGATAATCTACATAGGAAACAAGATCAGACTCAGGTTTATGCTTCCCGTCAGAAGTGTCAGTTTAAATTAAAAGAGGCATGAAAGAAAGCGATGTATGATTTCAGGTGCAGATAAACTGGATCGGTAGGAGGTGTTGTTTTTTTTTTTTTTTTTCATAAAGTTTGGTGCATCCATGAAGTATATTGCATTAATCTGTATTACATATTGTATATTTCTGTTGAACGATTTCCTGCAGCACTTACAGTCGAAGATGGAAAGCAGGATTACAGAGCGAATAATGTGTGTAAATCAGAAACGCGTGCGCACCACAGCCAGGTTTTTTCCCACGCAAAGGCTGAGAAAAAAAGAATTGTCTTTTACTGTAGTTTACTGTAGTTTTTTCGATTGGGGGTGTTTTTCTAACCCTGGTTAATGATGTTAGGTCTCAACGATCTGTTATATGGTTGCTCGAATCAGTGGCCTATAACATAACTTTTCATATTCAGTGTTATTGGGTTTTATCCTCTTGCGATCCGATTGTCCTCATATGAGGGTATGAAATTTTGCCCCAACTATGTCTATATTGTCTATATATCCATGTTTGATCCTTATATGAAACACATTAGGTATAATTCTAATGCCAAGCCTTGAGGATATTATGTTAATAGTTTTTCGGGTGCTATTAAAAAGAAACAGTGAGGAGAAAATTAATGAAAGGTTAGATTAGATTAGAGTATATTGGATATGATTTAACTTTATTGTCATTTTGCAAAGTGCATGTACAAAACCAATGCAATGCAGTTACCATCTAACCAGAAGTGCATAAACAGCCTATTTCCAATAAATAACATTGTGGTAAATAAGGGTATGGCTCCATATGCACAGAGGTGGGAGTGTCTTATGTGCAGAAGGCGCGGTAGGTAATAATAGTATTACATATTGTATATAAAAAAAAAATTATAACTGTGGAAACGTGCAGTGGATATAACATGTCAAGCAAGAAGATACTGTAACAGGCTCAGCACGATGTACATATGTACACATATGATGTCTGTATGATACAGAATAAATATGAGTGGGATATACAGTAGTGCAATAATGAACATTAATTATGGATGGTTTAAAGATGCGTAGTGGATGAAGCAGTGCAATATAGACTGAAAGTGACAGAACAGTGGTGTATTTGTTAGCATTTGATGGAAAAAATGTTCACTCTATTTGTGCGGATGCTGAGGCACCTGCCCGATTCAAGAAGGGTTGAATAGTCCATAGTTGGAGTGAGCGGTATCTTTGATAATGCCTTGAGCCCCTCAGTGTTTCTTGTAAATGTCCTGCAAGCTGAATACCAATGATTTGCAGCAATGCAGTTGCCGTACCACACGGAGATGCAGTTTGTGCCAATGCTCTCAGTGGTCCAGCAGTAAAAGTTCCCCAGTATCGTAAAGCACAGATGGGACTTTTTAATAGAAAATACTATTATACTAATAATATGCGCGTATCCCCAACAAAATCTACCACCATTGCTGCCCTGAGGGAATATCGTTTCTGTTTCTTTACCACAGTTCCTGAGAGTTGTAGGATTGATGCCAAGATAGCTCTTTTTGGATCATATGAAGGCCCAACATCTTGCTAAGTGTCTTTATGTTGTTGTTATTGTTGTTGTTGTTGTGGTCTACGCTAAAGAAGACATTATTTTTGTCTTTTCTGGCTCTTACCTCACTGGGTTGTATGGGTCAAATGTTTTATACATTGTCCTCTAAACACTGAGGGTAGTTCAAGAATAAGGGTAGTTAAAAATATGGAGGTTTCTTGTTGCAACTTGCATTCTACCAAGTCATTAAAATCTATTTCTAATCTCATCTGTTTCTCTTTCCTGGCACAGAATTCCATCAGGCACAACCTGTCTTTACACAGCCGTTTCGTCCGTGTCCAGAACGAGGGAACCGGAAAAAGCTCATGGTGGATGATAAATCCTGAAGGAGGAAGGGGAGGTAAAGCACCACGTCGCCGCGCAGTCTCCATGGACAACGGGAACAAGTACACCAAGAGTGCACGAGGACGTGCAGCAAAAAAGAAGGCTGCGTTACAGGCTGCCCAGGAGGGATCGATAGAGAACGTGTCTGCTGGGGGTCTGTCCAAGTGGCCAGGTAGTCCTACATCCCGTAGCAGTGATGAACTGGATTCCTGCTGGACTGACTTTCGGTCACGAACAAACTCCAATGCTAGCACAATAAGTGGCCGTCTGTCACCAATCTTAGCCAATCCAGAGTTGGATGAGGTTCCAGACGATGAGTTGGGCCCACCCCTCTCACCAATGATCTACTCCAGTTCCAACAGCCTTTCGCCTCCTTCTTCATCCTCCTCAAACTCCAAGCAATGCCCGGCTGAGCTTCCACGACTAGGCACGATGAACCTCAATGATGGGCTAACTGACAACCTTATGGATGACCTCTTGGACAACATAGCACTTGCACCATCAACACAGGCAAGTCAAGATGGCTCCACCTTTACATTCGGGAGCACCACTTCCACTCCAGGCTCCTCCTCTTCCTCACCAAATGGTGCCAGTAGTAGTGGAGGGTTTGGTAATTCCATTTTCGGCCCCTCTGCTGGAGCATTAAGACAGACACCCATGCAGACGATCCAGGAGAACAAACAAGCATCTTTCTCAAGCATTTCTCGTTTTGGGAACACCACGCTTCAGGAGCTGCTAAACTCTGACTCACTGGGCTCCCACAGCCACAGCGATGTCATGATGACACAGTCTGACCCACTCATATCACAAACCAGTGCAGCCGTTGCTTCTCAGAATTCCCGTCTTCGCAATGGCCTCATGCACCCCAAAGACCCTATGATGCCATCATTCAGTTCTGGGTTCAAAGGTCAGAGCAGCCCTCTCCAGAACAACCGACATCATCAGGGCACCAACACCCAGGCATCACTGCACTCGCTCCCCAAAAATGGTCATCCAAGCCTGGCGAATGAGATTAATAACGTAGTTTCTGCCAAGCAGCATCTTCAGCAGCAGTCCTCCATCTTGTTAAGTGAGACCTCTGTTTACTCTGGGTTGAATGGCAGTAACGGAATGGGGGTTTCTGGAACAGAACGGTTTCCCACAGACTTGGATTTGGACATTTTCAACGCAAGTCTTGACTGTGACATGGATTCCATAATCCGCTCAGACTTAATGGATGCTGACGGTCTAGACTTTAACTTTGATGCTTTGGTGCAAAATAACGTCAGCCTGAACCCTGTTGGCAGCTTCAATGGGACAACGCAGTCCAGTCAAAGCTGGGTTCCTGGCTGAAAGTGATTTTAAAGGTCAGTAAAATGGTATGATTTGACAAGTTTCAAAATATAAATTGGTGTGAAATGCATTCTGGATGTATTGTTTCAAATACAAATGGCAGGAACAATAATTATTTGAAAATCTTATCCAGGGGTGCAGAACAGATTTTAGTCACCACCAGATTTTACTTAAACTCTATAAAATTTGATGGCCAAAAGTTTGTGCAGCCCTTACCAGTACAACCATATGTTATTGTTCTCAAAACTGCTGCCACATACTTGGAGGCAATAGTATGCCGTACTATTAAGATTTTCTTGTACTGAAAATAAGAGGTCCAAACCTGCTCCAGCATGATACAATGGCATGGTACAGTTGAAGTGGAGGAACTCAAGTGTCCAGCACAGAGCCTTGACAGAACTCGATACATTATGAACTGGATGTGGAGCCTCCTTGACATCCTGGCATCAGTGCCAGACCTTAGTGACGCTCTTGTAGCTGAACTGAATGAACACAAATCCCTTCCCTCATGGAATGCAGTAGTTTTGGAATAGGGTATACAATACTGAGGTTTTCATGTACCTTTAAATGTTCAAATTTCAGTGTAATGAATTTGTGCAATAACACCTTATGACATACACCCTGTGAGACAGTGACATACTGTAGTGGAGTCAAGTGGGGATCCACTGGGAAAGTGACATAGAAGTCTATACAGCATAACTAACTGATTTCTTTCACTCTGTTTCTGCTTCAGGCTCACACCTGCATTGCAAAAAAACAAAAAAAAACTACAACCCACAGACAAATTTCCATCCATCATGGACTCATGCCATCAATTGCCAAGCCTGCCGCCACCATCGAGCACTGGAACCTATGTCTGTTTACAGTCGACAGCTCTGGAGAATCTTACCTTAAGTACAGGAAACACACCAGAACCCACCAAGGAGTTTTTTGATTAAACGAACACTCATTTTTAAAGTCCTCCCCCAAACAATGCCTATCTTCGAAATCACTTGAAAATAGAAGGGTTTCGCGTGCTACGGAAAAAAAAAACTTCCTACGACTTCCTTGTGGTTTGTTGTCAAATGTCATCTTCAAGCACTTACACTTTAATAACACATTACTCAAACTGAGAGTGAAAATTTACACACGAGTTTAAATTTCAAAAGCAACACTCTGAGACTGAGTAATGTTTCGACTCGGTGCACTTTGGGTTCCGCCTCCAGTTTCAGTTTTGATCAGCGGCGTAATCAGTTCCTAATTTGACATAGTAGCTTAATATCAGAACTGAAGTAATACAATATTGTAGCACAGAAATACAAGAAGAAAAAGATTCCTTACTGTTTGTTTGTACTGTATGTAACTAAAAAAAAAAAAAAGAAAGAAAAAGTTTTTAACTCGTATGTAAATGCTTCTAAGAGAGAGCTTAGCTGGTGGAAGGATAATGTTTAGCTAGTTGTAACACGACTTCTGGGCTATTGCATATCATTGTAGCCAAATTAAGAACTTAATAAAAATGTTCTTGCATTGTGAACATTTCCACGCCATACCAGGTGCTAAATAATCAGTGTTGGGCCATGTGTGTGTTCCCAAGGCTTGAAGGACAGAGCATACACAATTACCATAGCTTATGGCAGCATTCAGTGGTGGGTAGGCTTCCCCTGTAGAAAGCCATCTTTACTGAGCAAAAACAAATAAGCTAGCATTTGTATATTTGCCAAATTACTTGAACATGTTGGAGATATGCTTTTAGCCAAAATCACGTGGAAAAACACAGTTGAATTTAGAGACTTCCTGTCTCTATATGCAAACTATATTATCACCATGGCTCAGGGTTGAAAAGGGGTTACCATAAAAAAATAATAATAAAAAAAGAATTTTAACTAGAAAAAGTTCAGGTCCCCGCTCAGTTCTAACTGCAACCTGGTTCTATACAGTTTCTTGACAGTGAAAAATGTTAAGGGAATGTGTGCATTTCTACACAGGCAACAAGCTTCTAAAAACAGGAAGCGACAAAAGAATTTCGGGGTGGGGTTTTGTTTTGTGTCTCGAATGAGATTTTGTTGTTTTGGAAAGCTTAGCTTTTCTTACAGTTGTATAAAAAATCTGATGAAATCCCCAGTGTTGTGTGTTGTCTCGCACCACTATGCATGTATGTAACTGTGCATTGTGTGAATAATGTACAAACATCCTGCTTCGAGTCATGTAACGTTGTGATGGCACAGTACAAGTATTGAAAATGCTGTGAGAGCGCTTTGGACCACTCGAGATTATAAAATACCCTTAGATCCAAAAAGTCAAAAAAGTAGTCTCCATGTACACAAACTCCAGGTAATAGTTTGTAGGTGTTGTGAAAATTTTAATGTGTGTCGTCTTCTTCATGGACGTTCTTATTTCTTACATTAACATACCAGAAAAGTCCATAAGAACAAATTCAACCTTAGATTAATCATGGGCCTGATTTATCAATCTTTTAACTGAAGTCCTGTGTGTATATGGACACACCCCAGCTTCAAATTCCGGACATATTTACACAAAACGTCCCGTAAGACTGATTTTCCTTTGTACTCACAAGCGTTTGTTGATAAATACCAGCCAGGACATTCATGGCACAGCTGAGTTTCATTGAGCGACGCCCACAAAACTCCATAATAGGGAAAGCTTATGGAGGATAACGAGGTGAAAAGGAAGAAAATAAGTTAGAAGATATTTTAGGCTCATATTGACACCAATGAAGCAGGATGCATAACACCTGATAAAGACCAAAATGCAGGGATAAGTAAAAATGAAAACAGATGGAGGAAAAATATATATTGTCTCTGTCTTTGAATCAATACACCCTTTTAGAAATGCATGAGGAAACCCGATTGATGAATTCAAGAAGAAACCGATAATGGCACATAGCACGCTGGGGAATATCATGCTCGGAGGACGTCAAGACCTATTCGAGATCAGGTATTTATATTATGTCTGTTTGAAATAGGAAGAAATCCCAAGCAGTGACAACAACTCGAGACAGGAATGGCACAAGGTTGAATTATCCAGCTTTTATTCTTGAGGAAAAAAATGAAACCAATAAACTAATGTTAATTCGTGAGTTCATATCCAGCTTGATAAATGAGGCCCATTGCTTGGAAAATCGCACAAATTTACCCATAAAAAAATATATATATATCTTTTAATTGGCCCTAGCTCTTTAGAACAACCTTGCATGTGTTCTGCTTCTTCTACTACTTTTTCTTTTTCTAATTATGACTTGTTTCTAGGTGGGAGAACATGACACCACCTCAGTTATATTCCATGGGAATGATTGGTATCCCAGCCAGCCCTAATAACCTCCCAAGTCCACGGTGTTATGTATACGTCCATGCTGAGAATCAGACACGATTACCACTATCGTAATCTCTTCCTGACTTTATCCCGCCTATTATCTTCGTCCCTTGACCCCTTGTCCACTTGACCCCTTGATCCTGTAGTAATAACTTCTCTCCTTGATGTTAGTGGGTATTTTTATTCCTGTGTACTCCATTTTGAATTGCAATCTAGTTTGTATAAAAATGGTGCGCATGTAAATAAAGCTTGATTGAGCTCTAGGTCTCTGTCTTGAAATCTTTTTTTTTTTTTTTTTTTAATTGTTCATCACTCGTCACTTTATACCTGACTTACCGCATACTTACTGTATACTTCACAAACGCATAGTGAGCATTAGTATTTGTTGTATAATGAATATCTACATTAAGTGCATCTTGTAGTACAGTTCTTCAAAACAAGTTCTCTAGTGCTTAATATTCAAGCTTAGTGATCTCACACTCTTTATATTTACACACACACAACCTTTTCCAAAGATCAGCCTGTTATGTAATGTCAAGGACGATCATTGTTGTGCCAATATTGAATGCTTGCGTGACAACTTTTCAAGATCTGCGCCTTTCTGGAAATGTGACTCACATGTGGTTAACAGACTGAACCCTTTCATCGAACCATTCCTTGACATAAGGGCACCTTTGAACATTTTTGTACATTTTTCATCATATGACATCACGGATCATTAAAGTGCCGTCGGTGTCACGTAATCCGTCAGACATAATATTTAATTAATACTTTCAATTAGGCATCTTGTTGAGGAAGCACTTTATTCTGGTCAGGGTTGCATCCAGAGCGAGGCAGGAATACACACTGAACACTGAGTCGATCACAGGCCACTTATTCATCTTCCAGGTGTCTTGGAGTTCGTTTTCCTGCATATTAGCCCATCATTATTAAATCACCACACATACCTGCTTACTAAATCAATTTACTATAAAAATTGCTGACAAAGTGTACGTTTTGAATAAAGAAATCCAAATGAGAAAAACACATTTAGCAAATTATATAATTAGAATAAATATGTTTAAGAAGGTTAAATTTTTTTTTAAATATATGCAATCTAAGCATGGGAGTGTGTGCATGTTTGAGAGAGAGAGAGCGAGCATGCGTCCTTCCATGTGTGTGACTATTCAAGTGAGGTCAACACTTCTATCTGATCAGTAATATGGGAGATTTGAGAACTTGGCTGCAGTGTGGTGATGTCATTATTGAAAGGAGGCTTTGTGCGAACCAGAGAAAGGGCGCACGACAGAGAGAGAGAGATAGAGAGATAGAGATAGATGTGCAATCTCAGGTTCACCATAGCTCCATTAGGCAGTAGAATACGATCTTTCACTCAGCTGAGTGAGGGACTGCACCCTGAGATCTGTTACAGGAAACACCATTAAGCTTTATTACAGAGAACATATGCAAAGGCAAACCCTGCACGAAAGTGATGGAAGTCGTGAAGAAAACGTTCACCTCACTAAAAGCTTCTTTGAAAGTTTAGCATTTGGATCACAGTTTGGAAACTAAAAAGGAGCCACTCTGCTGTCAGTGCTGTAAACCCAAAGATAATCATGACCACCATGTCCAATCTGAAGCACCTGCTGAATTTAACATATTATTAAAATCTAGCTGCAAACACACAGGAATCTAGGTGTAAAGTCTGTTGTTAAGACTTGTTGTTAGATCTACTAAGCTTGGTCTCACTTCAGACACGTAAGTAACATTTACACGATCTACAACCACAACACAAATCAGGGTAAACACAAAATCCTACTTCCATTACCTTGATCAGTAAAGTTAAATGTATTTAACTGTAAATAAATGACCAAAATCCAGATGGATTGTTGTGAAAAGTGACTTGATTTATCCCTCTGTTGTATTTATATCTTTGGATCTTATGCAACAGGTTTAAGATTCACTTGGCTCACTAGGTTTGCACATGTTGACTTCCCTTTCCAGATCACACACTTGTGTTTAGTTGGAAATATGTTTGGCACATCATCTTGGAAGTTGGACACCCTGGAGAGGCAACCACATTCTGGTCGGAAATTTCCTGGTACTTGAATCAATATTTACAAGAAACTCTAAAGCACTATCACCTCCATATTTTACATCTGGCATAATCAGATCAGACTACAAGTGGTGGTGTGGTAAATCACGATATTTCTTGTCACGATATAGTGGCAACTTGCAGGTTTACGGTGATGATTTCCACCACCGCTGCTCAGACAATGAACCGCCCCCCCCCCCATGGGTTGGTAAGTAAACAACTGGTCTGAGGATCAGATGGCTAGCTTCCAGTTCAGATAACATCACAGGGCACATACCAGGGACAGCAGGGACTAGAGCCTCTGGAGATCTGTGGGGTAATGCTTTATTTGTAGACAGATTCATACATTTTTATGATTATAATATTTTACAGGATAGCTGGTCTCTTCACAATCATTCGGTCACCAAGGCATGTATCTTCATGTCCTATTTGAAGATTTTGCTAGACAGTTTTCAATTATACACAAATGAAGTCAAATTCCCACGTAAGCCCCTTTTTCGTGACTGTGAAGGGACATCTGAACAGTTTGGAGGTCACAATGATTAGTTGCAATGGTTATGACATAGACATTAAGATAGAGCCATTTCCAAAACAATTTCTTCTTAAGGGCATGGTGCAAGGGAAATTCCCAGGGTGTCCATTGGAAACAGCAGTGGGACACAGTCTCTTTCTGGCTGTCTTGCTGGACATACAGCAAGAAGAACCATTCCCATCCTCACATGTTCAGGATTCCTTTTTTAATCCTTGTCACAGGTTCCTGTCTACATCATGCTTCTGTGTATGTTCATCCATAGATATTTTCCAGGCTATCCAGGTTCCTACAATCTTCCAAGCATGGTGGATTAGCTACACTGAATTACCATGAATTTCCATGTGATGAACTGGCATTCCATACAGGGTGTATTCCCCTCTCATTTCCAGACTCCCTGGGATAGGCTTCTGATCAAAAACAGACCTAACCACACACACCTAACAAGGATAAAGACCACCTTTATCATTTTTAGGGAATGTAGAGTAGGTAGGGTGTCCTAAAAGCACCACTTGAAGATTCCTGAATCAGGAACCTGCACCCTCCTGTAAAGGGCGTCTTCGGCAACAGGCCTTAGGAGTGACCAGGGTAGACAAGGCAGGTTCCAGATGCATGATTTTCACACATTAAGCAATCACACATAAAAAAAAAAATCTTTAGAAACCAGTGTTCATAACTCATCCCTTGGCCCAGATACCCCACAAACAGGAACGAGGTGTAAAGTCACACATTCCATTAGAGAGAAGCTAATATCTGCTGATTAGAAGGACTGCTAGGAATAGTTAACAATAATCCACTGTGATATATACAAATTTATACCGTAGGTCCTGAGTCTGGGGAGCCCACCAGTGACAATCAGCGTTGTCATTTATACATTTTTTTTTCTGGCTGTCTCATGTTGAAGATGGGAAGTGGAACCTAGAGGAACATAATAGTATTGCCAAGAGCCTTTACTTGTCTTATGGAAAAATATTTAAAATCTGTATATTCAGGCAAACCACAAATATAAAACTTAAATGTTTACGTCTCATGTGTATATCTCTTTCTAGATGAAAAGATAAAAGCCAGGCTAGAGTTGAGCACAGCGGCAGGTTACAGTTCTTATAACACCTTCTCACTTTTCTGGAGGAGTGAAGAACCACAATAGAGGTTTTAAAAAAAAAGAAGAAGTGTGAATTATAACACTGGGATGTGAAGAAAGATTTTTGGACTTTTGTTCATAAGCGTGCTGTGATTTTGCTGTGGAACAAATAAAACCAGCTGTGCAGCTCTGCCTATGTAAGAATGAATATCTGTAGTTTTCTGGTATTGTTTTTTGACACATCTGATAGTCAGACGGTTTCTTGTTTTGCATAATTAGGATTTAGACTTTTACAGCCTACAAGCTGGAAACCAGACCAGGCAATTTTTGCTGAAGCTCTGCACACTGTAGCCTCATATAACACACGGGGTAAACCTGTTGTTGTCTACTACAGTTTTAGTTCATTTGCCCCAAGGATTGTGTATGCTTTGAAATGCTTTTCTGTTCACCCAAGTGTTTATTCCCCCTCACCCACCAGCCACCTCTTCTATAGCGTACGACAGCTGCCATCTATTTTTCAACCTGCATCACATTATGGTGTAAAACTCTTAGCTATTTACCCTCTCCAGCATATATGAGCTCACTGACACCCACTAGTGGCTAGTGTTGCTGTGCTCCAGAGTATGACTGAGGACAGAGTATGTGAATTACTTCCTGTCTTTTGAACCAGCTTGAGGAAATTTGACCATTTTCCGTTGACCTGTCAGAAACCCCAGGACTGCCCTGAACCTCACCAAGAAAAATTAACATTAACAAACAAATAAACAAACAAGCCAACAAAAAAAAGAGTTGGTTGAAACCAGACTTCCACTTATGCACACTTTAATTTGCCGGAAAACAACTTAAATTGCTGTGACACGTAGGCAATTTTGATATATATTTTGCCAAGTATGATCTAATCAGATGAAAAATGTTTTTAAAACCTATTACAGAAGAATGTGTTGAGGAAAACAAGATAAGATTGTGGGTTTAACTAATGACATACTGTAAAAGTTGTGGTTTGGGTGTAAATTTTGACCCAAAGAAAATGTTTAAAATTACAACAAGTTGGAAAGCTGACATTCTTTATGAATGTGCATGAAATGCAAAATGCATGTGTTAATGTTCCAGCTGAAATACATCTCAGATCCTGCTGATTTAGATCCTTGCTTCTTGATTTTATCCCCCTTGATTTACTCCTTTTTTATGCTGTTTCATTTTCGATAGTTTTTAATGAATCCAAAAGCCCCTTTGTGAAGTGCACTTTCCTAGCCAATCAGAATCCCATATACAGTACAAGACCTTATCAAACATTTTCAATCCATTTTCGTCATATTTGATTAACCAAATAAAGGGGTAAAATAAATGTAAGAGCATTAATTTGACATCTTCAATATTTAGTGATTATAAAAGTTAATATAGAACAAAGAGCTCAAGAAGACTAGGTTATGGTTTTAGACCATAGTTCATAAAATTGATGAGAAGAAGTGGGAGGAGCTGAGCATTGAGTTAGGGGAGTCATTTTTTTATATGAGGTCACAATAGGGGAAATCTGATTTCCTTGTTTTGAGCCAATACAAAATTGGAAAAGGCCAAAGAGCAGGGATTTTTTTTTTTTGCACAAATACAATAGAGATCCATCAAAATGTCTAAAATAAACTAGTTCCCCTTAACATACCAGGCTACAACCAGTGCAAAATATTTTTCTGACACATGAACAGCAACAGAGTGGCTCCTGCTTACATGGCTGTCTTTCTTTCTTTCTTTTTTTTTTTGTGGAGACAGCATGGTACAGATGAGTCAATCAGTCTGTTGTAATTGCGACATTACCAAATGACGAAGAAGATACGTGCAGTAGCCCAAACTGTCAGCTGCTTGTTTTGATTTTCCCTGAACATGTTAAAAATACTAAAACTTAATTAAATTCACTTACATTCACTTATAACCTCATTATCATGTTTATAAATCTTTAACAAATCTTTCTATTTCTTAAGATCAGACCATGAATGTGATGATTCGAGTCATGGCTCTCATCTCTTCAGAAGAAAGAACAACAAGTGGTACATTATTTAACACAGCTTTAACACTCCCTGAGGTGCTTGCACTACGTTCTTGAGCAAGACTGCCATTGGTGTTTTTGTCAACTCTTAAACATGCCGTGAGGGAGTATGTGTCCAGAGACAGCAGTACGAGGAACTGGTTACCTAGGAGACACACCACCAAGAAGGACCATGGTTCTTGTAAAACAAACCAATTTACCTTGGTTGACGTCAAAAGGGCTTCCAAAAGTGTGCATGTATGTGTGTGTGTGTGTGTGTGAGAGAGAGAGAGAGAGAGAGAGAGAGAGAAATTTAAATACATTATATATATATACATATATATATATGCCTCTGACCAACAAGTTTTCCAGCCTCCTTTGTTCTCTTAATATAAACTCAGCATTTATATATATTTAAAGGCGCTTGCCTGATTGGCATGACAGTTGTCACATTACCGTCCTGGCTAGCCCGGCACACTACACTCACCCCTCCCTAGTGACAAACGACCCAGCTCTAAAAAGCTATTGGCTGATCAGCACCATGGTAATGACTCCTGATTGGTCAAGCCCTCCAGTTACTCTGAACCAATCAAACATCCTGTATCCATGAGAATGAAGCTTGCAGAGCTATTTAAATCCAACCAGACAGATGTAAGATCGTATGCTCCTATGAACATCTTACTTTGAGAGGAGAAAAAGTAATAAAGAGAAAGGGAGAGAGAGGTTTGTTTATGGTCTGTTAAACAAATCCAGAAAGTTTTAGGGGTTATAAAGCAGATCCAGGTTTGTCAAGCTTGTGAAAAAAATGTTTGGTTTTTTTTGTCGATTGCTATGTAAATTAAATTTTTCAGAAAAACTGCCGAATCTGTTTACCCCTCGGTTTTTTTCTTGTCCCATGCCTTATAAAGAATTAGGACTCATGACAAAGATATGAGAAAAAAAAAACCTGGAAAAGAATATCTTTAACAGGATGTAGAACTACACAATTGTTTTAAGTTTATTTTATTCGTGAAGATGAAAAAAATCTCCATAGTGTATGAAAAAGTATAAAATAGTGTTAAGATGGTAACGCTATAGCATGCAATTGCATTACTCCTGTGACATGACTTAATGGATTTTGGTTGGAGGTCATACCACAATGAATCTCACACCTGCATGCAAAAGAGATGTTCATGAAATATTCAAACAGCATCAGCAAATGAACTACACTCACTCTGGCACATGAGTTTCAATGCACTGGTATGAAAGATTATTCATTAGAGCTTAGATGTGCATCTACTTGCATGTATAGGTATGTATTAATATTGTCATATGAAATATGTTCTTTGTAACTTTATTTAATTACATTAAGTTATACACCCACATTGCTTTTTTTCTTCCAGAAAAACCTGATTGTAATACTAGTGGATCTTAAATTAACATCTTACAAACTCAATCCCTGTAACTCAGATCCTGCTCAGGGTCATGGGCGGCCTTATCCCAGAAGGCTCGGGACATTAGGCCAGGTGCCATTCCATCACAGGGCACACACACCCACACATCGGAACATATACACACACACACACACACACACACACACTCTCACTATGGAGAATTTGGAAAAGACAATTAGCCTAATCTGCATGTTTTTGGAAAAGGAAACTGGAGTACCTGGAGGAAACCCATAAAGCACAGTGAGAACAAGCAAACTCCACACCCACAGACCTGAGGCTGAAGATGTGAGGCCATACCTCTACGCCAAAGTGCTGCCTGTCTTAATATCTATAAACAATAAATCAAGTTTCTGCAAGATTGAAAATGTAGTTTATGTGTAGCAGATTCCTAAATCCAGTCTGTCTTATATCTATTTGACTATAAAAGACATTTTTCTTAATTTGTCTAAATTTGCAAAACAGGTTGTTCTTGGTTTCTGTGTCTCTCTAAACAATTTCCTTCATATTTTTCTCATATATCTTTTCTTCATATCTGTTTTGTGTGGATTCGTGTAGTCTGTGCACCATGTGGGCATCATGTGAGAGGGCATGGTCAGCATAAAACAGGAAGTTTACCCTAATAATCCTGTAACAGGACAAAATTATTAATAAGATTTTTCATAAACTTGTAAAACTGTTATGAATAATATATCATACATAGGATATAGAAATGTAACATACAGTAAGCATAATAAGCATGAACACCTTCAGGAGCCAGGCTCGATTCCTATCTCTGTGTGTATGGAGTTTGCATGTTTTTTCTGCTTTTGGTGGGTTTCCTCCCACAGTCCAATGACATGTAGGTTAGGTAAATGGCGTTCCCAAATTGCCCGGAATGTGTAAATGAGTGTATGTGTGTGTGTCCTGCAATGAATTACCACCCTATCCAGGGTGTACCCTATCTCGTGCCCTAAGATCTACTGTAAGTTTGGATTTATTTTCAAAATTCTACAACCATCCTTTTGTTGTTGTTGTTTTTTTAAACCTCAAATAACACAAATTGCATAAGTTACACAGTAACAACATGATTATTAAGTTTTAAGTAGCAACATCATCATCAACAACCTTTGTGAGACCCAGTTTCACCACGATGAAACGGGATCTCATGAAGACCATCCCAGGAAAGCAAGACCAAAACTTACCTCTGCTGCAGAGAAGTTCGGTTACAGTAACCAGCCTCAAAAATCACCAATTAACAACACTTTAGAGTAGAGCCATTGTGAAGGCATCTCAATATCAACTGTTCAAAAAAGATTTTTACTCTTAGATCACTGAATCATGCAGTGGACTGGATGGAGTGGACTGCAGATTTACTTTGTAGAAACCTGGATGTGGGGTTATATTTGGATCTGTAATGAGCAGAAGCAATGGTGTAAAGAGAGACTCCTCAAGACTTCGTGAGGAAGAAAAATGTGTACGTATCAACATAATCAGGTTAGACCTCAATGAACACAAAGGTGTAAACCAATGAAATTAGCAAACATGCCACCTTTATTGACCAAACCTGCCATAAAAATGTCATTCATTACAGGAACAAAAAAATTAAGAATATAAACATTTTCCGTTAAGATTTACAACATTTATGCCATATCCTTTTGGGTGTTTGTTTTATTAGTGGTAAGAAAGTTTAGACAAGGCTGTAAATAAAAAAAATTCCATCCGAGCCTGCTTATTAGCTAACAGCTAACAGGATAAACCACTCGCCTCCTGACCTCCGATTGCACGCGCGGCCCTACGTCATCACTGCTGCGACCGTCGCGTGCACTGAGTTGCTAGGTAGTTTCTGTAGACGGAGTAAAGACAACAGAAGTGAAGGCTGGAACTATCATATTTTTACTGTAACAAATAATAAAGGTAAACCTGTTTAATTTTTTTTTGTTGCATAATTGTACATATTATTATTAGACAAAAATAACGCATTATTTTATAGCAATTAAAATACATTTCAGTGAAAAAATAGTAGTCAATTGGTGGATTAACAGGATTTGTTTGTAACTCAAGTTTGTCATGAGAACTGTGTGTTTCAGATAATGTCCTGACTGCTTCTTCTTCTACTTTTTTTTCTTTTTCATCATCTTCTTCTTTATGATACTCCCTCACTGTTTTTGTTTTCGAGCTTGAACTCCTTCTACAGCTTCGCGCGTTGCCATAGTAACGCAACATGCACGCGCATTGTAGTCACGCGCAGCACAGTTTCTCCCTTGTGCTGTATAGTGGGTTTATAATTGTTTTTATTAACTTTATTGTAAAATAACGACATTTGAATCCACCTTATGATCATTATTATTTATGAGAATGGTCAAAACGAGCTATAATGCCAAATTATATAAATGGTTATACAGAGTCAAGCCACATAATGTTTACAAACTTCAGGATAAAAAAAAATTATACTAAATTTATTATTAATAGACGTTATAAATTGACAGTTTTTATTAATATTATATAAATATCATATGCATTGTATTGTTTTTCTTTTCCTGAAGTGTGTGTGCATTTTTTATTTGTCTGACTCTGTATATACAGTATAAAGATACACTGATCAGCCATAACATTATGACCGCTTACCTACTATTGAGTGGGTCGCACTTTTGCTACCATGATAGTGATGCATTGTGTGTTCTGACATCTTTCTATCACAACCGGCATCAGCCTTTTCATCTGTTTCACCTACATTAGCGCTTCTATTGAATCAGACTACACGGGCTGGCCTTCGCTCCCCATATGATTCAGTAAGCCTTGCCCACCCATGACCCTGTCACCAGTTCACAACATTTTGGCACTGCTCAAAGTCACTTAAATTCTTATAGTTACCATTTTTTTCTGCTTCCGACATATTAATTTCAGCGTCATTGTAAATATATTTTGTAAAAGTAGCTACTGTGAGA
Source organism: Clarias gariepinus (assembly GCF_024256425.1). Taxonomy (NCBI): domain Eukaryota; kingdom Metazoa; phylum Chordata; class Actinopteri; order Siluriformes; family Clariidae; genus Clarias; species Clarias gariepinus. The sequence goes on along the minus strand of NC_071101.1, from coordinate 37,504,136 downwards.
AGGGCTAAATTGTAATGGCTGGACAACAGGTCAGAGCAGCTCCAAAACTCCAGCTCTTGTGGGATGTTCCCAGGCTGCAGTGGTGAAGACAAACCAAACGTGATCCAAGGAAGAAAAACCAGTAAACTGGCAACATGGCTATGGGTGCCCAAGGCTTGCTGATGCACATGGGGAGTGAAGGGCTTGCCTGTGTAGGATGATCCAATGAAAGTGCTAGTGTAGCTCAAATTGAGGAAAAGATACATTTTGGTTGTGATAGAAACATATCAGAGCACACAGGTCATTACTGTTTTTGTGTCAAAGTGAGGGTTAGGGTTGTTATGGCTGATATAATATAGAAACATATAGAAACAAATAGAAACATCTAAACATACAGAGTTTATAACAGAGTCATAGCAGGTCCAGAGGTATTATTACCACACCATGCCATATGCCATAAGTAAAGCAAAACTAAACGTTTTTCCAAACCTAAGCAAGTTTGTCTGTTTTTGTTTGTCTTTATGGTCACAGGTGGATGTGGTTTAGCATTATCATTAGATGAAATCCGGCTGACATGCAGAGACATTTCATGCTTCTATATCGTGCTGCATTGTGAACCTGTACATTTTACCCATGGCTTCAGTGAAACATAACCAGGAAAAGCAGGCACCCTTTTACCATGGTTATGGCAGCAGAAGACAAACGAGCGCAGAGATAGTGACAGAAGCCCGACATTCTCTTAGGACTCTTCAGACAAAGCGGCCATTCACCCCAAGAGAGGAGCATCGGCAGCTTTTTGGAGGATCAGCCCGTGCACGTGATGGAAGGCCACCCTCGTCATTCAGGTTTTTAAAAAAAAAAACAGCAACCTTGGTTTCCTGTAGAATGTTCACTTTTCATGCTAAAAATATATATTTCATAATCTCCTACAGCCTTCACGCTAGGAATTTCGAAGCTCCTGAGTCTAGGCCGAGTTCAGGGACCCGCCTCTCTCCTTTGGAACATGTAAGTTGATTTTTCTGAACTATGAAATCTTGTATGATTATGAGAAGCAAAAGTTAACACCTAAATATTAATCAGAAGCCCAAGTTGCCACTTTCTCTGGATGAAGGCTACGGTGAATGTGAAAAAGGTGTGCCCAAACCTCCGGTCGAGCATATGGATTTAAGAGTTTCAGGAAGAGCTCAGAAAAGGCTGGTCAGAGCAAGATCGCTTACGCTGGTATCATCTACGGATCAACGCTCAAACGGTATGAGGAGGCACAAATAAAGATAAGATAGGCAAGTGCATGTAATACTGTCTCACTTGAGGGGAAATTACTGTGCTCGAGGTGAACAAAATGCATTTTTAGTGAGCATAAAAGCACGTAAAGTAATTCCTTAGATAAACCATAAATGCCTCTGAGTGCACTGAATAAGTGGTGCATGGCATGTTGCTATATTTGCATACTGTGACCTGATTGGCTCATGTGTTTAATGACACGATAACACTTTGGCACATTTTCAGTTCTAGTTTAGACATTTCACTGTGCTTTTCTGTGCTGAAGTGTTGAAAATGCTGCAGGGTGCTAAAAGATTTGATTTAATTTCCAGCAAAAAATAAAGTAAAAAAAAAAAAAGAGTTACCTGTTCTATATGTTGCTATTTGCTTAACAAGTTAACAGTTAATGCTAATGTTTGAGTCCCCCCAAAGTGTGTGTGTGTGTGTGTGTGTGTGTGTGTGTTAATGCTTTAGCTAAAATACCTCTCTGATAATGCATTTTTTACATACTCTAAACTTCCTGTATTTTACCCCTGCTCCAAATGCATTGTTTCAGTGGTTATGTAAATTAGTTTCTAGTGAGCTGAGCAACAAGCTGGGGGAGGGGTGTCTTCTTATGTGAGGTCACATTAGGGGGGAAATCTCAACATTTATTTATATAGCACTTTAAAGCAACCTAAGTTAAACCAAAGTGCTTCACAGCACTAATAATTACAATAAAATAGCAATAAAAAAACAAAATAAAACACATCATTATAAATAAATAAATGAAAAATATAAATGGAAATGCATAAAATAAAATCTAACTGGCTTGTTTAAACTCCAGGCAGCAGAGAAAAAACACATCCAAGTCTTAAAGAGAGGTTAATGCCTGTGTTAGTGCACGGCAATCATCGAACTGCATGCTATGGTTCTCCAGCACTAGAACTGATGACGTTGTTGAACTGGTAAACCAATAAAAAATGTAAAGAAAGTTGTGAACAACATCATAGATAGCTCAAGGAAAGTCGGTTTAAGTCCAGCCAAATAAGAGAATAAAAGAATAAGATTGCTGCTCAATACTTCTGTTTCTCGCTATTCATGTGAAAGTCCATTGTTAAGAAAGACTGAAGGGCCTTTTTCCCGTAACCTTGATCCTGTCCCCGTCCACCCACTCTGACAACTGTTTAATTGCGTCACTCACCCGGTGGAATGACAGAAAGAATAGATTCTTTTATAAGCAGATTTGTCTCCACGAAATGAAACAATAAAATCCATGTGTAGGAATGTGTTCTCACGGTTTATAATTCTTATAACTTGCTTATCGCTTATACAGTATTACCTTGCCTTTGTGTTATCTCTTTTTTTTTTAAATCATGATTTGTTACCAAAACAATGGTTTCCTTTATAGTCAGGATTCATCTATTAATATTAATTTAATCACAGAGTGCATCCTCTCCTTGCATGTGATTTTGTATCTTGATTTCTACAGTTCCTCAAACCGACAGTGCTCACAAACCCCCCCAAGAGCACAAAGAGCCTCTTTCCAAAGAAAAGACAGCAAGACTCTCGGACACCAGGTACACTTTTTAATCTTCATGTCTTTATTTAGTTTTCACCCCTTCTCAGCTCATGTTTCTCTTATCAGCAATTGTGTTCTTGCCCATAACAGCAACCCTGAGTTAGTGTTTTCACAGTTTCTAAGAGAACAGCAATAAAATATTTTATAACCAGTTGACAGCTCTGTAACAGCTTCTTAAACTTATTAGAATTTGGTGTGTTAACATTTAAGGCTTTTAAAATAGATTTAAGGATTAACGTAATAAATTCAGTCTTCATGAAGTGTTTTATTCCAGCAAGTGGTTGAAAGGAAGTCAGGGATTGCTGGGAATTACTGTCCTGAATCAGGAAGCGTTCAAAGTGCTTCTTTCATGGCATTAGATTACTAGCGTGTCTTATGTGGATAATCGTCATGTCCCCACCAGATGTATGGTGGAAAGTACCAGAGGACCCATAAGACAGACAATAAACCAGAGTAAACAGAAATGAAATGCCGTCACGGCCAACATTTATTGCCTAATCAGTACTGCAAAGTAGCATAAGATATGAAATATGATGTCAGACTTTCAGCTTTGTTTACACACAGCTCGAGTGAATGGGTAAGAATTGCAACACTTCATTTTTTTTATGTGATCCAAACACAAAATGAATTGCAAAACTGGCTGCATATCGGTTTCATATGCATGAGTAGGTGATAAGGACATGAAAGGTATTTCCAGTATAACACTTGCTTTTTGGATACTTCACTGTTAACTCTTGATATAAAGTCCAAAATATAACTGTTACTGCCACTGAAACAAGGCATCATTGGACTTCTGATTAAACCACTCAGAGAGAAAAAATTCGGCTAAAGGCAAAACACCCCATGAACTATTGCAGGAAAGCTCAGTGATTTCTGCGTGGTCCTGGCTTCAGGCAGTCATTATAACTGCAAAGGATTTACAGCCAAGTATTAGGAATGACTATGAAATCTCAAACATTTAGACGGGGATAAGTAAGAAATTGCATCGATTGTGGTTATTATGGTTATTTATATTTCCATTTTTTTAATAGATAGGTTAAAGAAATTAACAAGAACGGGACCAGATATAGAAAGTGCTCTAATTTGTATACTGATTTAGGTTAAAAGTAAAAAAATAAATAAAAACTTGACATGATTAAGCCATCTCTACCACTTGGTTGAGGTACCCTGTGCTAAAAGATCCTGTGCACTGTGATGCTCAATATCCAAATAGCACTGATATGAATTATATTGATCCATAATCCATAGTACAAAAAATTAAGTTAATGAAATGGCTAATTAATTCTATGACGGAGCTACATCTCAACCGCTACTCTATTTGGTAGAGTATAAGTAACATGATTACAAAAAAAAAGTTTTTTTTTTTTTAAAAAAAGAGGAAGGGGCCAGATATAGAAAGTGCTCTAATTCTTAAACCGATTTGCATTTACTGAATATATTAAAAAAACAAAAAAAATTCTGATGAAATCTGCACTTAGAGATCAAGTCCAGCAGTTAATTTCAACATCAATATTGTTTACTAGACAAAGGTCTGTTTTCACAGAGGCACTGGGTTTACTGAGAAGGCAGTCGGTTTTCCACACGTGTCTCTGCATGAATGTGGAGTCGTTCCTGAAACTGCTTTACAATCATGGACATTGTAAATGTGTAAAGGTTGTAAATGTGGCAAGGTATAAACTTTAAGGAACATCTACATTTCAAGTACACACACACACACACACACTCACACTCACACACTCTGTCTCTCTCTGATACAGTTGATAATGGAGCACTATTAGATTATGAGGGCGGGCTGCTCTGTTGTCAGTGAGCGTAGATTCGCTCAAGACTCTCACGATGAGATCATGTCTCAGACTAAAGGAGTCCATCAAAAAGAAGGGCATTATCAAGTCATTAAGAGGGCCAAACAGAAATCGATACCCAAAATATGCCCGGTTGTACCGTTAAAAAAAAAGCACTGTTCTGCTACTCTTCAGCAACGTGTCATTTATACAGTCAAAATAGCATTTTCTGTAGTACAGAACAAAAGGAACAAGACTCACAATGACTCTGCGCAAACGACTCGGACGTAAGCACACGATCTTGTGGTTTCCTGTGTGTTGCATGCACAAGTTTACACTCGGACCAGTTTGCATGCACTCACATTATGCAAAGCTCCAGATGTATCAGAGATTGTTGGTACTGCGGGGAACCGAGCACATGACATGAGCAGACCTGTTTGGGACTCTCCGTGTATGCGGGTACCTGAACATTGCAACAGGGACACCTTGTGGCAATGTATTCAAAAAGATATCTAAAAAAAAAAAAAAGGATTAAATAAAGCAGGTGTTTGCAGTATGGTGATTCTAATATGTGTCTTTATGTGCAGAGAAAAGCTAAGAAAGGAGAATTTTTTTTCTTGACTTTTTTTCTTAGTTTGACTTTTGTATGTGTGTGTGTGTTGGTGTGATTAGCAGAGCTCCACGGCCCAGCAGTGCTGACTTATCTCAAGCGAAAAGAACAAACCCAGGTTTGTTTCATCTCCAATACATACCGTACGCATACACTCTGTCAGCTCATATGATTAAACCCCGAAGCCTGATTTGTAGATCTGACCTCTGATCTGAAACACAGTGGCTTGTAGAATATTTCCTGCTTCCTGCAATGCAAATGTCTGCGCAGAACCCAGGCTAATCAAACGACGTGTAGGCGCGTAGTTTTGACCTTTTCGTGCTATGATGAACATCCTGTATTTCTATACAAGTGAGAAGCACTGATGTGAAGCGAGTAGGTGTAAAGCAGTCATGGTTTGACTGGTGTTTGCGGGCCATCTGTTCTCTGTCAGGTGCTGATAGAATCGGAGATGCGGCAGGAAGTGATGAATCCGTCTTCTGGACCTCGGAGGTGTTTCCTGTCCTTGAAACGATCGAGTCTATTCCTCCAGGTGATTAAAATGTATAAAATAATGGGATTTATCTGTGTTAGTATGTGTCTATGATGGAAAGGGTTGAATCACAGCGACCAGTCACATTATCTAGTATATGCAGAAGACGGCAGATGGCGCACGTTTCGATGGATGCACGTGTTGCCAGGTCACGTCCTTGCCAGGTCACATGATATGGAAGATTATTCCAGGGAAGAACAGAAATCATGATATTTAAAGTCTGTGGAATAAAAAGGGAAGCACAGTAACGAAGGAACAAGAGCTAGAACTGTGAAATATTTAAGCACTTTTTAAGGAAATAAAACCTATGTAAACCTCAGCACTTCTTTTTTCCGTTGTCCCAATGCTAATGTGTGTGCCAGGCGTTTTCTATTTTTAATCCTTAGAAAGTCAGCTCAAACTCAAGGTCAATTAGGTTTAAATCAAACATCCTCATTTTAATCATTAGTTTACGTTTGTGATCTCTGTCAGTCAGTGCCAAAAACATCAACAGATTGAACCTCGTATAAGGGTTTCAAGGAAATTTGAACTTCATCTTTGTTTGTCTAACATTTAGGAGAAATTGCATCGGAGGAGACTATTCAGCAACTCTGCGATGCTTGTTTCCATCTCCATAACCTCCTGGCGGAGAAAGGCATGCTAGGAAAACGTTTTAAGGAAAGGTCCTCGGTTTTGCGGACGCTGTTCCGGCTGATTGATGTTGGATCAGACCAGCTGAACTTAACACTAGCTCAACTCATCCTTGCAGTATGTAGACAACCCGAGTGCAGGGCCGCAGAACCCCCCTTTGGGGGAATCCAGGACTTAAAATTTGAAAAGTTTAACTTTTTTTTTGTGTGTTATTTCAGCTCGACGTCAGCGGAAACAACCTGCTGAACATTTGCAAACTCATATTTAAAATAAGCCGGATTTCCAAAAATGACTTCCTGTTCCAGGACAGCCCGGTTATAGGTGTGTCTGTGTTCCCAACTACCTTGTACACTTATTAACTTTCCTTTACACTCAGCTTGTTATTGTCTGTGTGTGTGTGTGTGTTTAGATTCCCTGCTGGCACTGATGCAGCGTGAGGATTTTGCCAGCACTGGAGAGGCTGTGCTGTACTGTACGGGCTCCCTGAAGCTCCTGTCAGGAAACAGCACCCTCTCCAGGTTGCTCCTGGATAAAGGCTTTATTGCCGCTTCGCTCAAGCTTTCTCAGAGACTCATTCAGCTTGCAGACCCTAACAAGTTAGCTGGGCATGTAATGGTACAGGTGAGTGACAGACAGATAAATAGATAGATATGTATATATTAATAGATATATCTATATAGATAGAGAGACAGTGAGACTTGAGATTTTGACCTCTTGACCCCCTCGCAGGTGACGGCAGCTCTGCGAAACATGGCCGACTTGCCCGAGTCCCGTTCTTCCTTTTCATCCAAAGATGTTTTCTCTACGTTGTGCACGGTCATAGATCATCACCAAGATGACCAGGACGTGTGCCTTAACATAGCTAGGATATTTAGGTACAATGGCTTTGAAATAATTTTTTTTTTTTTTTTTTTTTTTCACACAAACTCAACCAGTGTCCATGTGCTTTTGTAGAGATTGATTTGTGCTTAACTGTCGCAACACCACTCGAACTCACCACTTGAAACCTCTTTCACTGGTCTCCTTCCTGTTTGTGTAGTTTCATACACACGACACAGGAAAGGCTAGTTGCACTATCAGCAGTAATGTTCCGTATGGCTTTTTAATCGGCCATTATTTCTTGATAAGTCCTGACGGCGGCCTTATCGCCTTGCCGTTGCGTGTTATTTTCTCAGCCGAGTCACATCCTAGCATGTGCTTGTGTGTGTTCTGTGTCTCCAGCAAACTGTCCTGCTATGCCGAGTGCTGCTACACGCTAGCCGAGACATCGAGCTGCTACAAGCTATTTTTAGCCCTGTTGTGCAAACACAGCAGGAAACAGGTGAGTCCAGCCAAAAGGTATATGTATGCTAAAGTCACATACACACAAACACACACAAACACTACAGTAGACACTTCTGCTTTATTGAGAGAGCAGTGTTCAATAGACATGTGTGAGTTTTCTCTTCCACTATTCGCTGTCTACATGTTTTTTTTAAATTTCAGATATCTAGTGTTGTGAAGACATAAACATACACACTTCACATGCAGAACACACTGTTCTTATTGACTTCCTTATTGCAGGGAACATATTGAGCTCTGTCTAGTGGAGCAAGATTTTTATAGGTTATAAGTCAACACTGTGTACCAAAACATACAGTAAAGAAAAAAAATGATTGCAAGATTTCATAAAATTATATATATATGTGTGTGTGTGTATATACTGAATGAATTCTTTAACATGACTATTTACTCCTGATCAAATCTGCATTGTGTCTAGGCGTTGGTGGTCCGTCTTCTGTTCACGGTAGGAAACCTGGCGGCGAGGAGCAACGAAGCCAGAGAGCGAGTGTTCAAGGAGGAAAGATGCATAGACGTTCTCTTAGAGCTTTTTCAGAGCTATCTGCAAATCAAGAATCCTGTGCAGGACGACGAGGACGTCCTGATCAAGCTGATTCGAGTCTTGGCCAACCTGTCCATTCACCCCAATGTAGGCATGGCGCTGGCAGGGAATCGGCTGTGTGTGGAGCTACTACTGAAAGTGCTGGGTCAGCAAAAATATTCTCTCTCTCTCTTACACACACAAACACATATAGGCATGCACCCAATGCTAGATTATATTTGTGTCTTCTGCTCTCTACATGTTTTCTCAGACATGGACAAGAAATATTTCTTTCGTTATTGGGTACAACATCACTTTCGCTCCTACGTGGGAGTTTTTCGAGTTGGCACAGAAAGGATGAAGAGGCGGTGAACATTTCCTGCTCTGAAAGCATGCAGGACAATTGTCTAATCAGCACTTTTTGAGTTTTTCTTTTTTCTTTTCTCACTCTGTCTCGTTAAAATAAACACAACGTACAGTCACGCAATAACTGTAAACCTAAGTGGCGGATAAAGTGCACTGATTCCCAGCATGCAATGCTGCAGATAACAAAAAGCACTGAGCTGTCATTTCCCAGTTTCTGTTTTTTTCTTTTTTCTTTTTGGTAGACACGCGGTCCTGTTTGTTCAGCGCATGTTTCCGAGACACAGAAAAGAAACGTTTTGTGGTTTTAAGGCTCAAACCGAAAGCCACTTTCAGTCCTGCATGGGAGTTCTTGCACAGGCTCGGGGAGAGGTGAAGGGGTGCTTATCATTTCCTGTTAAGAAAAAAACAAAACAAAACATAATATATAGAGAATTTTAACAGCATTTATTTTTAAATTAGTGAGTCATAAACTGGACAGAATGCACATCAGGCAGCATTTCAAATAACAGGTTGTGTATAGTTTATTCAATTTTGTCCAAACATAACCGCACTTTGAAGTATGAAATTGTTAGATGGAAAGATCTATATTAAGAAGATTGAGATGGTTCTCACACATCTGCCGTTCGTCTGGTAAATTTAAATAACTTCCTGTTTTTATGATTAAAAAAAAAAAAAGAAAAAAAAAGACGTCAACTCAAATGGAAAAAGAAACCGAGACAAACATATCGCGGCGAGCAGACGTGCCTCCTGAACGGCTCGCGTGGCTGCAGGGTGACACCAAAATTTCGACAATGCAAACCGCAGCTCTTTTTTCAAACAGGATGCTGCAGTGCTCTAATACAACGTTGCGCTGTAATATTCACTTTGGTTCAATATCAAGATTGTGAGTCAGAACAGAAAGGCTCATGATCTGTTCCTAAACTACCCGAGATTGCGTTTGAAACCGAAATCAGACAAATCTGATGTTTACGCACCAGTTCAGCTCGCGCTCCGTTTCAACAAGTTTGAATTTGTGAGCAAATGTCTGGAAATTAACATTTTGGACTTGGTGTGTTTCAGAGCTTAGGCCTGTTAAGGAGAGTACAGAGTTAGTACTGAATGCGACAACCGCCATCAACAACCTGTCTTACTACCAAGGAGATGGCTGTGTCGTCCGCGTCCGTCACGCACACGTCTCCGAGCGTAAGGAAAAGACGATCCAGATGATACACATTTTTTTATTCTTGTGTCAGATTTATTAATCATACTTTGCTTAACTGGGCGTGTGTGTGTGTGGTTGCAGTGTTGCTGAAGCTATTATTGAGCTCAAATATGGACGCAGTCCTGGAGGCTACACGTGTGTTTGGGAACCTTTCTCAGATCCAAGAAGTACAGCGCTTTATCATCAGTTACAAAGGTGTGTATTTTACAGGAACGGGATTTAACATGAGTCCTGAAAGCTATACATGTGTGTGTGTTTGTTTGTGTGTGTCTCAGTGCACCGGTTTGTCGTGGCTCTGCTGGACTCGAAGAACCCAGACATGTGCTATTCGGCATGTGGAGTCCTCACCAACCTCGCTGTGGATCCCAAGAACAGAACCGTAATAAACCAGGAAGGAGCCATACACAAGTAAGCTGTTATATTTGTACATTCTAAATCGTCTCTGTTGCTCGAAAAACACCTCCTTTACCTTTTTTGTGCAGGTTAATTGATTGTCTGCGAGACTTTGGGCCTCAGGACTGGCTTTTGGCTTCACAGGTGTGTCAGACGCTGTGGAACTGCATTGAAGATGGACAGCAGGAGTATGCACAGGAGCTGCTGGAGATTATCTCTCTTTATTCAAGTACATACAAACACACACACACAAACTAGTCTAACCTTAACTGAGTCTAACTCAGTACCCAAAAATAAACCATTCGGCTCTGGAAGTGAAAACATCTATTTTGGTATTTTGGTTCCCAAATCATTGGTACCTTTTAAGAAAACAAGTCTAAATTATTATTGTCACATTTCAGTTTTTCCATTCTAACAGACGTACTTTTCCGTACAAAAAAAAAAAATGCAAGCAGCAGACCCCTAATCCTTCATACAGTCAACTCCAAAATTCCCTAATACCCTTAATGAATAAGTGAATGTTAATATCTAAAAAAAAAAAAAAAAAAGGACACACGTGCAATAAGTGATTTTGTTTTCTTTGCTTTAAACAAAGGCTTTTATCATCAAACGATATAAAAAAAAAATACAGTTTATAATAATGTAGCCTCCCACCCGAAGTTTTAGTATTCGGTAAACCTCCTCCCTGTGAGAACGACAGCACTCAACCTCTTTCTGTAACGTGACCTTCATGCACAACCTTATTCTTGAGAACTCTAAATGACCCTTTTATCAGTTTTTTTTTTGACTGAGAGGGCTCAGTGTGAGACCTGGATTTTTATGTCATGGCAAAGCATTTTAATGTCTGTTTTGGGCTCAATTGCAACCACCGTGTCAGTTAAAATGTATTAAATGAAATTCATTACTCCCCTACAACACTGGCAGGAAAAAGAACAAAATATAAGCAATTTAAAAAAAGAAAGAAAAAAAAGAAGTTAATTGCATCAAAGTTCATGTTGTTGCTGATTTTTTTCAATGGGTGCCAATAATTTTGGAGTTAACTGTCTGTTTGTTTTCTCATGACCATCCAGGAAACCAAAGTGTCTGAGTCAAAGTTTGACAGTCCTTAGTTTGAATGCAAAATCAATTTAGCCAAGTTCTTCAATGTTTTCGAGGTGTTTCCTCTGCCAGGAGGTTACGACTTGGTTGTGTGTGGATTGTTTTTGTGACGACACTCACAGAGACTTTTGTGCTTGCGTTACTCACAGGATTGTGAACCATCCGATCTGTTTCTCTTTACCATTTCCAGACCATGAGGCTTTGCAGTGGCCATCTATCAATGACATAAAGGCTTACCAGGAGGCATGCTGGGAGATGGAGTTCTTACCTGTCGCGGAGAGCCTGAAGAAACGGCTGCAAAGATAAACAAACCAGAACAAGACATAATCCAGACATAATTCAAAAAGTTGTTTTATTTCAGTAATTCAATTCAAAAAGTGAAACTCATATTATGTAGATTCATTAGACACAGACTGATATATTTTCCATCTTGATGATTATGACTTAAACCCAAAGTTCAGTATATCAGAAAATTAGAATATTGTGAAAAGATTTTATATTGAGAGACTCATGGTGTCAAACTCTATGCAGCTAATAGAGCTGATAAATGGTCTCTCAGACTGGTTCAGTAGGCTGGCTGTTTACAGAGTGCTGTATCCCAGCACATTAATGGAAAGTTGAATGGATGGAAAAAATGTGGTTAAAAAAAGGAGCACAAGCAACAGGAAAAACCGCACCCACAGGTGTGAAATGATTGTTAAAAGAAGCTAATGTAAGAATTTAGGGAAGATTCACAAGGAGCGGACTGCAGCTAGAGTCAGTGCTTCAAGAGCCACCACACATAGAAGTATCCAGGACAACTGTCACATTCCTTATTCCTTATCCTTCTCGAACCAGAGACACCGTCAGAGGCGTCTTACCTGGGCAAAGGACAAAAAGGACAGGACTGTTGCTGGCCAATGTCCTCTTTGTTTGGAAATCAAGGAGGAGAGGCACAAAATCTAAGTTGCTTGAGGTCCAGTGTAAAGTTTGCACAGTCAGTGGTGGTTTGGGGAGCCATGTCATCTGCTTGTGTTGGTCCACTGTGTTCTATCAGGTCCAAGGTCAGCACAGCCATATACCAGGATGTTTTAGAGTACTTCATACTTCATGATGTCGGCTGACCAGTTTTATGGGAGAAGCAGTTTTTTATTTTCCAGCAGGACTTGGCACCTGCCCATACTGCCAAAAGTGGTCTCCCTGTGCTTGATGGACCAGCAAACTCACCTGACCTAAACATTATAGAGAATCTATGGGTTATTGTTAGGAGGAAGATGCGAGACACCAGACCCAACAACGCAGAAGAGCTGAAGGCCGCTATCAAAACAACCTGGGCTTCCACACCACCTCAGCAGTGCCACAGACTGATCACCTCCATGCCACGCCGCATTGCTGCAGTAATAAAGGCAGTCTCGACCAAGTATTAAGCGCTACTTTTCAGTAGTTCAACATTTTTTTGTTAAAAATCTTTTTTTTTATGGCTAAATTGTTTTCTTGGTCTTCAGTAATATTAAAAATTTCGGAGATACTGAATTTTGGCCTTTTATTAGCTGTAAGTCGTAATCATTAAACTTGAAATGTATCAGTCTGTGTGTCATGGATTTACATACGAGTTTTGCTTTTAGAATTGACCTACTAAAATAAATCCCCTTTTCGATAATATTCTAATTTATTGAGATGCACCTGTGTATACAACACATGCTGTACAGATATACACAGAGATATTTATCTAACAAGGAACATCCAGGACCTCAGGAATGATCTGAAGCTTTTTATTAAAGGGACCACAAGAACAGAATTAAGAGCTCGTGTTAAACACATACAGCAACATGATACAAAATAGCACACTGGTTCTCCTTTACACAGAACGGTAACACTTACATTGGTACCATCTGTACATCTCAGATTATCACTAAACCTTTAAAATATCTACCAGTGAGAAAAGACATATTCAGTAATAATAGATATCAAAAGCATAAAATGATGCCACATTCTGATTAAAACGTTAGTCACCTGCTATCCAAATCAAAGGGAGAACACTGTGTGTGTGTGTGTGTGTATTAGTGCAATGGCATATTTAACTAGCAGAACGTTGCTTCAATCAAACATTTCCAAGATGTTTCCTACTAATAATTATCTTTATTACCACAGGTTGGAGAAGTGGGGAAAGATAGGTTATGCATACTTATACGTTCCATATTGTTTTTTTTTTTTGTCTCAAGGTATTTTTACAATAAAATTGTCACCATGGAGTTTTTTAAGTTGTTTTTAAATCTCTATGCCCAAGTTCTGCAGGATTGTTTTTCAGAGTAAAAAAGAGGAATAATTCTTGAAATTCAGGTCATACAAAGACATTAAAATGTTTTATTTCCTTTATTAAACATTTTCTTATAAAAGTGTCCACAACTGAAATCAGTTTTCAAAAGATTTTTTCTTTTTTAAGAAAACTCATTGCTTCTTAGCATACATTTCCAAAAAAAAGAAGTACCCTCACTTTCTGTCTTTTTCACCACTTGTCTACACCCACCCTCTGAATGCAGTACATGTTTTTTTTTTTTTTTTTAGTAAACACAATCTATACTTCTTCAAACACGCACACAACATTTTAAAAAAAAAAAAAGCTGCTTAGTCATACTCCTTGAAAAACAAGCAGTGTATATATCATCCTGATCATCAGAGAGCCTGCGCATGGCAACACAAACGACCGTACGATCCTGCTCAAGTATGTAAGAACACTTACATACCTAAGGATTTTATATATATATATATATATATATATATATATATATAACAGGAGGTATTTATATTATAGCCTACGAATAACAATCCTAAAAACAATACAACTTAAAACAATAGCTTTTTTTTCCCGAGAGTTAAGATGACCGTGCGGTAAAGGGAAGACAGGCAAAGGGGTGAGGAAAGGGGATCGGGATGACAGGAAGCACATCGTCGCATCATCACATCATCAGGAAGACTGGTTTTATATTGAAAAAAAAAAATCACTTGCTCAGTTTGTCACTCAGGAAATGGTCATTAATGCAAAAAAAAAAAAAGGCTACATTACAGCTGAAAGCATATTGTTGCTATTTCAGAAAGAAAGTGCTTTAATATTTATGCCTGAAATACCAAAAAAAAAAAGGCTTTGATAAGATTTACATTTATATGTTTTATATATATAAAACACACATTGGTAAGTAGAGACAGAGTGGTAACTTACAGTAAACCAAATACAAGGGCTCAGATCAGACAGCTTTCTTTTAAATCTCTCTCTCCCTCACACACACATCTCACATTCACGTTTCATTCCTCTCTTAGTCTCACACATCCCACACATTAGCTTATGAAATCGATGGTTCTGGTGTTTTGAGAAAAAGCAGCATTAACCCCACAGCACCTCTGCGCTCAGTGCTGCACGTGACTAGGCACACGTTTACATTTACGCAGCTTCAATTAATGCTTAACTTAAATGCTCTTCTCTCCAGTCACTTGCACTACAAGATAATGATATGAAAAACAACAATAACAACAACTAGAACAAAGGCGTGGTAGTGCAACACTGCGTGCACCGATACTGGAGTTGTGGTGATTGGTTTTAAAGGAGCATCTTCATCTAGATGCATTTGAAACACTATATGGAGGGTTCTAGCCTCCTGAAGCTCGCAGTCTCAGGCTATTACACGAGTTTGCAAAAAAATGTCGCCATCTGCTGGTGGGCTTCGGCACTATAGGCCACACATTTCAGTCAGCGAGTGGGGTCAGACGGATGACTCTCCTTCCCTCTGGTCGGCGTCATCCTCCACTTCTGGCTGTTATTTAAATTTTTTTTTTTGTCGTTTTTACTTTTATTGACGTGTCCCACGAAAGCAACAACAACAACGACAGTGAAATTACAAAGAGAAACGGTAATAGCACTTCATGTCATATAGCGAGTGATGGCTCTTAGAGCGTAGAGCAGTTCTGCCTGCATACGCGCTTCCATAAGAAGCAAATTTACATGGACCTGGAAAGAGAAATGGAGACACGAGACGAAAAATAAGATGTCTTTAATCGAAGCGTAGAGGATTCATGAACAGTTTTGAGACGTGAGAGATGCCTTACCTTCTCAGAGTGCTGAAACTGCCTCCAGAAACTCTCATACATCCTCTTGGTGGTCTTCTCCGGGCTACACACCATAGTCTTGATGTAGACTTTAAAGCTGCGGTCTAGCAGTTCGTTGATCTCGCCATAATCGTAATCGTCATATCTAGGAATAAAAGCAAAATTTTTAGTTCAGCACACTCACAAATCGTATGCTTGTACGGCTCGTAACATGTGACTAGCGGAGACTGACCTGATCCCGAACATGCAGTGGATGTAGTTCCAGATGGCGCGGCGGAGCATGGAGGTGTCCACACCCTGGTGTGTGGCCATCGTGTTATAGGTGAGATTGTACGCAATCTGGAATTTCTCGTCGAGCAGCTGGCCAACGTCCGGGTACAGCCGGTTTACCAAGGAAAAGCCGTGGTCCTCCCAGCTGTAGTCCTGACAACCGAATAGAGCAGCACAATGAGTCTACCTTCCATCTAATTAAACTAATACAAGTGTTTGCAGGGTGATGCATCTTTTCTTTTTTTTTCTCCTCTTTGTCTCATCTTGATTTACCTGCACTCTAAAGGTCGGGACGTGTTCCCCTCTCCTAGAGAAGTCTTGGTAGCCGTAACTGGTGTCTTCGAAGTGCCTCGAGACGTCCCTGGACGGCACACACTCCTCGTCTTCTGTGCACATATCGCAAACCGTTCATTTTATACTAGTGGCTACAGTGTAATAAGTAAATAATTACTCTAACATCTTGAACAATCCACACGGAAACACCCATCCTTTCCCTAAACATACCCGTGGTGGCAACGAGCATGCTCTCGGTCTTCTCCCGCTCAAAGCGTGTGGCCATCTCCTCCTGACTGGCCTCTTCTTCGTCACGGCACTCCTGCAGCTGCTTCATCCTTTCCATCAGGACTTCAACTTCACCCAATTCTTCCAACTCCTTTAGATACAGACACATTGATCAGTGTCTACACTCAGGATTTACTGTTACAGCAGCTAAACAAAGAGATTTGTGTCAGATCTTCTACCTGCTGGTTCGCCACCATATCCTCCAGGGCACCGTTGCCATTAGCAATGTCGCACATGCAGTACCCACTGAGCGAGGGGGGTCTGAAAGTGTGTCCTCCTTCGGCGTGAATGTCTGGCGTGATCCCGCAACCGAAGGTGAACGAGGCCAAAGAATGGTAGTGTGTGAGCAGGACGACAGCGTGAATGAGCTCGGCTAAGGACCAGCTGTGCTCCTCGGCTTTCAGGAGGTTCTGGAGAATCAAGAAACACAGTTTTAAAGCATGATTATGAATCGTATGCTTGTTCAGGGATCATCTGAAATCCTAAAGGTTCAAAATCTAAACGCAATGCAGAATTATGATTTAATATGAATGGCCCTAAAGATCACAATCTCACTGCTGTTGCGTAATACCTCGATGTGCGTCTTGGTGAGCAGCCACGGCCGGTGAGCCAGGATCTTGTTGAGTTCTCCCAGGGCTCGAAGCTTCTGCGGGGCTCCATCTAGCCCATTTAGCCACTTCGGGTCCCCGCCGACCTGTAGGAAATCGTTCACGTGCAGGTTGACCAAGTAGGAACACTGGTGCCTGGCAGCAGCCTGACGGAGGAAGCAAGCACGAAACATGTTAAAACATGATGCCTAACCACCCACACACTGACTTACATCCATCACACCATGCCACCTTACCATTATGCCAATGTAGTGCCTGTAGTGGCGGGACAAGGGGCCGTCCATCTGGAGCAGGTAATGCTGTGTCCTCAGGAAGCAGTCTAGATACTGAGGGTGGAAGCCCATCACCAGGCAGATGTTGTCGAGGCGGCCGAGCGAAAAGGCGTCCTCGAAGATCGACTGCGTCCTGGTGTCCACTTTGCTGACTTGAAGGATCTGGGACAGGATAAGAAATTTTTTTTTTTTTTAATCTGAAAGTTCGATTCTGCTTTCAAACTGAGAAAAGGAACTTGAATCAGGTCTGACCTCTTTCTCAGGGATGAATCTGCTTGGTCCGTTTCCCAGTGGCCTGGGGATTCGTACTCCCATATCCTGTGCAAAAGAAGAGGGGGAAGTAAAAAAAATGTTTAAAAAAATCAAAAGAAGCTTTGCAAAAATATTAACAATCAGGTCAGAACAACTAGCAGGATTATAAAGACCTTTAATTGACACAGCCTGAACAAACAATGAACAAAAGCAAAGCAGTCATGTCTCTCGCCAAGCGAGGTTAATTTATTTATTTTTTTTTGATGGTTTTAAAAGTCTAGATGTATGTAGAGAAAATGAATCCTTGTTTAGCAAAGATGGCATCATGCACATGATTTTTGCAGATATTCAGGTTAGATAGAGCACCTTTCCAGGTCAGTTTGGAGACTTTTGGGACACCTTTGGGACTAAAGAAATATGTTTTGTCCTTGTATTGTTACAGCACTATTCTGGAGCACCACTGACTGAATGATTGACTGACTGACTGAATGACTGACTGATTGAATGAATAAATGCACTGTCACTGTATTGTGGAGGTAATTACACTTTGCTATTTAAAACAATTTGCAATGAAGAAGAGAGAAAAGGTGAACAAAAGAGGGAAAGAAAAAACAAGCACAGGTAGTGGGGGGGGACAGGACATGATAATAGTTTTCAGCAGTCTTTTTTTTTTAATCTCTTACCTTCTTACTGAGCCGCTCGCAGTGAGAGCAAATCTTAAACAAGGCTGCCACCGTTAGAGAAGTGTTTTTCACAACCTCGTTATCTGCCGACGCGTGTCTCATCTTCTGCTTTCTTTCCTTTTCTGTCTTTTTTTTTGCGCGAAGGTCCCCGTTTTAGTTTTAAATCCCTCTTTTTGTTCCTTTAGACATTGGCTTGTTGGTTTCTTCCCTTCTCCCCTTTTCTTCCCCCCTTCGCCGAGCCAGCGGTCTGCGCTCCACAGCGGAATTCCACACTCTCCCCTGACCCGCTCGAGCTAAATAAGAAGGCGGTGTTTGACTGACGCAGGGCTTGGCCAATCATCTTACGAAAACAACACAGCGTCAGCCAATGGCTGCGCGCAGGGGCGGGGCGTGTGGGGTAGGCTGAGGAAACTCACCAACCAGCCTGACATTATCAAAACCTTGTTAATCTTTTCTTTGTGTGTGTGTGTGTGTGTGTGTGTCAGGTAGATTAAAATAAAGGTGCTTAATTATAAAATAAAATAATACTAACTTATTAATTATTATAGCAGAAGTCACTTCATCTCCCTCTCTCTCTTTCTATACACACATTTTATATATATATATTTTTTCTTTTCATTTTTAATCTCTAGAGATAAAGTGACTCCTGCTATATCAGCCTGATTAGATAATAACACTTCCAGAAAGCAGATGAAATAAATGCAGTAACATTTGTAAATGGGTTCATTCAAAAAACTAAAAAAGTAAACAACAACAACAACAAAGGTGATAAAGCTGCAATACTGCAATCAGCACGACAACAACAACAACAACAACCCGAGATCAATTCTCGTCTTCCGCCTTTTTTTTCCTCCACCATGAGATAAACCAGATCGATGGTATTGGACTCTGTTTCTGGAAATACTTCACCTCTTTCTTTGAACACATCTATTTGTAACTATATATCCATGCATATATCGATCAGACTTCCTCAAAGGAGAGGAAACAGTATGGACTTTATCCTTTAAGGATCCCTCGGTTAAGCGGACAGTGACTATCTTATCTGTGGCGCACAAATATTTTTCAAGTCTGTTACAACTTACACCGATAAAGAAGCAAGAACTGAACGCCTCCGTTTCAACAGACACATTGTTAATTTAATGTCAATATTTTTTTATAGTTGGGCTGAGAATGAAGACTGTGGTCTGTGTGTGTGTGTTTAAAAACGACACAACCAACAGACAGGTTAAGTACACGGAATGTCATTGGAGGTGATACATGAGGCAAAACTCTCACACACACATTGAAACCCTGCCACACTGTCCCAGTGTCCGAGCAGCGAGAGCTGGAGTGATGGAGAGTCTATTCAGCATGTTCATTGTGTCAGTGTCCCCCCGCCCCCCCAGCACTCCTGTAAGAGAGGGGTGTAAACACACCAGAGCCGGAGTCAGCACTCTTTGACGAGGAGGTGGAGGCGGTGAAACAAG
The DNA here is from genome assembly GCF_024256425.1 of Clarias gariepinus. Taxonomy (NCBI): domain Eukaryota; kingdom Metazoa; phylum Chordata; class Actinopteri; order Siluriformes; family Clariidae; genus Clarias; species Clarias gariepinus. The sequence continues at coordinate 37,484,675 of NC_071101.1, read as the reverse complement.
TCCCGCCGGGCCCTATGGCTCAGCAAACTCACACCACATTTACACTGTAAACCCTAATGCTCAAAGTAATTAAACATATTTAGTACTTAAATAATAACAATTAGTTCAAATTAATAGACCTTGATGACTATTTAGATATTGGTATTTATGAGTTAGATGTAGAAATGACACTTTTTAAGTTAGCTGAACAAATCTGATATTTTAAGTATCTGTAAGTACTTAATTAACAGTAACTGTCACCTTAAAGTTCCACCAACTTGAAATCTTCCAGACTAGCGATTTTGTGTGTGACGTCATCAGGGCAATAGGGCACCGGTGGCTCAGTGGTAGGTGTTTCGCCTGCCATGCGAAAGGCCCGGGTTCGATTTCCAATAACTGGATGAAGTGCCTGTTAAAGCCCAGATAAAATGGGAGGGTTGTGTCAGGAAGGGCATCTGGTGTAAACCTGTGCCAAGCTTGTGTGCAGACCGGATTGTCTGCTGTAGCGACTCATTGCCGGGAGCAGCCGAAAGACCAACAACAATTTATTTGATTTGCAAAAACTAAAAAAATATATAATTGCTATTAAATACTATGAGTTAGGCTACTCAATAATGCAAGTAAAGAACAATTAATATGAATGAGTACAACAACTCAAAAAAAAAAAAGTTTTGCCAACTTGATCAGTGTGTGTGAATAAACTTTAAACTTTTATTAGCTGTGTGTGTGTGTGAAAGGTTTAATAGGGCGCTTCACGGAGTCAAAGTTCAAATGCAAATGAAAAGATAACTAGCTTATAGAAAAACCTGAAATATAAAGGTGACTGTTATAGTGATTAGATTTTTATTATTCAAAGGACTTATTAGTCCTAGTGCGTCAATCAAAGCAGAGCGTTAATCAAGGAACAAAGAAGGAGAGAATAATCTCGTCAAGGTTTGCGGCTAGCAGACTCGAGCTTAAGTTAGTGTGCCTTAAGTTAGTTTGCGACTCTCTTTTTTGTTTTGTGCTGAACTCTAGCAGGCACACATAAAAAAAAAAGAAACCGCAGGCTGTCGGATGTTCAACAAGTGGCAGAATAAAAGTGCAGCCCTACTAAGAACCAGTTCCAACCTGACCTATCGCAGAGCGTTGAGGGAAGACGGAGGGAGAGGTTCGAGAAAAAAAAAAGAGAGAGAAAAAAAAAGCCACGATGACATAAGCCTAGCAACAGGAGACAGCCAATCACGAGCCAGAACAACAGTTTCAGGGTCCAATCTCTTTTTTTTTCCGCCTCACCAAAATCTCCCCCACTCTTAAGTTCCTTGAACAGGAGAAAGAAAAAAAAAAAAAGTTAAACTGCAGCTGTGTGCACAGTCTCCATGAAGAAGGAGTGCTAAGCTTTTATGAGCAAACGTTAGTGCTGTTGTGTATTTGAGAGGTTAACAGAAGTGCTGGTGATCTTTAGACTGGATAGTGTGTGAGATAATGCTGAATACAGGGGAAAAAAGGGGAAGAGAAAAAAAACTTTGTGATAAAAATAACTCATTATTCACACACTGTTGTGGATCAAACATGTTCTATAAAGTAATCCTAAGTAAGAAATATGGGCTATTGTTACTTCAGTTGGATAGCACTTTGTGTGTGTGTGTGTGTGTGTGTGTGTTTCATTTATTCTCTTTCTATCTCTTGAATCCAAAGTGCAAGAATGGCCAATTCAGTGCTTTCCTGCTCTCTTGAGTTTCCCACAGTGTATAGTGTGTAGCTGCTGACCGTGACTGTTATTATCACACACATACACACACTCACTTAACTGTCTCGAAGCTGTTAAAATAAAACAGACTTTGGCAATCAGTGCATCACTCAGCATTAACACTAGAGCAAATAGGGTGTTTGTCTGTTTGACCATTTGTTCCGCCATGTCCGCAGCAACTCTTTTTCCAGCGCGTTTGCTCTAGCTCTAACTCGCCGTCTCCTCCTCACTTTCCCACCCTTCCTCGCTTTCCTCTTTCGACCCCTCCACCCCATCCCACCCTTTTCCAGTGTTCCTTGGCTTCAGCGCTCGACTTCTGACAACTGGCCTGATCGAAGCAAGCCGTCCTTGCATCTGTCTTCCTGAGAGGTGTGGTCTACTAAGAACTCTCTCTCTCTCCCTCACACACACACACACACAAAGGAAACAACATTCCCAAGGCTACAAAGCATGCTCGCGCACATCTTTACAACTGCAACAAAGTATACAGGTTGAAAAGAAAATGCTTAATCTACAAGATTAATGTAATCCTGGAGATTTATGGCAGTTAAAGATTAGACTTTCAAAAAAAAAAATAAAATCTGTGTACACACCAAGCATGCCATGAACCCTGAAATGATCCGCAAAGATTACCGGTGATGTTTTTGGGTTGTTGGAAAAAGATTTTTATTTAATTTTTGTAATCCTGTCACATTTCGGATTGTCTGAAAACCCAGAGTAAACTTGGACAGAAGAACGGAAGGATTTTAGTTTTTCCAGTCTCTAATCTACTTCTTCCCAAGGCACTTAAATCGCTATTATTACCTAATATATAATGAGTGATTTATATTTATTAACACTAATACACTAATCTGCAGTAAGTGATTAAACTGGGCCGATGACACTTATTAGATGCATAAGAACAGAACATTTTTAATAATCTGGTGTGAAATTCACCTTCTTGAAGAAGAAGAATATACCGAAGCCCCCCAACCCCCCACAAAAACGAAAGAAACCTTCTCCTCAATTCAGAAACACTTTTACGCACAGAGTCAATCTGAGCTTTTGACGAATCCCGGAGCCGCATGAATGCCAGAAGAATAGGCGGAGGCCTGCGAAACACCGTGCGTTTGAGGAAGCCAGAGTTCCCGTGGATGTTATTTTAAAAGGCAGAACGCGCAGCTGTAGCAATACATGCAGAGCGCGGTGCATACGCGTAACACAATACAGCGTCCAGTAACGTAGGAGAAAGCAAAGCAAAAACGCCTTCCTCTGCTATCTTTAGTAATGTAAAACAACTAGCACTCAACCCTGACCGTGTGAGATTATTCAACTTTAAAGAGCATGTTCAGGAATAGGTATGAGATGATGGAGTCATGAGGGAGTCCTGTGGAGCAAACTGGCGGTGCGCTCTGCCAATCATAGCCACATCCGTGAGCACAGGTAGGCATAAGTGGGTGGATAGCGTTTAATCCGAGGGTGTTATAGTGCAACCCCCAACGTTGCACAAGGGACGATTCGGAAAAATGTTTGGAAAAACATTTGGGAGGTGGCCACAACTTAATTTGGGAGAATATCTAAAAAAAAAAGAGGTGGTAGACATAATTTCAGCATTCTCATAGAACTTATATTTCCGATTAATCAAATTTCAATTTCGATCACGATTATTGGCTTCCCAAGATTATGAGACAAAAAAATCTAAAAGGTATTAAAAGATTATTCCATAATAACATTTTTGTTGTGTTATAAATCCAGTGCATTCATTTGCTTAACAGCGATACGCTCTAACCCATCCATAAAACCTTAAAGTCACACACACATGTTCAGTTCAGCCAAAAATTCTACACAGCAGCATAGTTTACTTGTGAGCTAAACCTATTAGCAGTGTGACAGGTTTTGCTTGTTAATGGACCGTTTTTTTTTATGCAATCTTTGGTTCGGCCTGAGAAACGATAGCAGAAAGAGAGACTTTGGTCGAGAAGAAAGTCAAATTCAATTAAGTTGTTTGGAAACCCTTTGGTCAAAAAGATGGTGATAAAGAACAACAGCGCGGCACAGTCATCGATTAAGGGGTCTCATGTTAATTCCCATCTAGCTTTCTTTCTGTAAGGAATAACAGATACTATCAAAATAAAAAAAAAGAATAAAGTGTTTACAAAATGGTAAACACTTTTCCAACTGGTAAAGGACTTTTAAGTTGTTGTTGGTCTTTCAGCTGCTCCCGTCGAGGGGACGCCACAGAGGACCATCCGATCCGCACACAACTTGGCACAGGATTTACGCCAGATGTCCTTCCTGACTCAACCCTCCCATTTTATCTGGGCTTGGGACTGGCACAGAATCCAGTGGATTTGGGTATTGGGTGGGAATCGAGACCAAGCCTTCCGCATGGAAGGGGAGAAACCTACTGTACCACTGAGTCACTAAGAATACCCTTTTAAAGAACTTAAAGGTGCAAGTGTGTATACAACACATGAACATAACATTTATATAACATTTATTTATTACATGTTTTTCAGTTCCACATGCATGTTCCACGGGTAACAAATAATCATTTAAAATATCGGATTTTAATGTTTGCCATGATCTTATAGCCCTAGTTCCTGGCAAAAAAAAAAAAAAAGTTCACGCAAGCAGAAGTGGGTGGATAGCGCTGTCCTCCAAGCATGTCACACCTTTAATTAATGTTCTGATGAGCCATAAAGGGAGTAGCTAGCGCTGTGTTCAGAAAGACTTGGTACAGGACAAGTTGTTAAACAGTTATACAAGCACTTAACTTTATAAAGCCTCAATTTATACTTTTAAACAATCCACCATCTTGGCTGAGAGACCGTACAGTCTCTTTCCCGAAAAAAAAAAACTACTGATACTGATAAACTATTAAGAGCTCCTTGCTTATCAGTCTGGCGTACTCGTCTCTTTACAATGCTACAGATATGACACCATGTGACCTGCTGACCTGTGCAATTCGGTACTGTGGCACCAGCGCAATAGACTGAGCATCGCTAAGTGCTCTTGGTTACTGATAAGAATCCAGTGCTTTAACAGCCTTCCGCTCCCTTCATGTCTCTATCAGTCAAAAACAAGGCCATAATTACGTATATATGTCATGACCAGCCTTAAGTGCTGTAAGAGTTGATATAGAAATCACTTCAGTCCCAAAGCATCACAAAGCAAAATTGTTGCTTTGGCATTTGTATGCAAAACTTTGTCAAATCATTAAAAATTGTAGGCGAATCATATTTCTGTGAACATATGGACGTAGGTACTGTAGTATAGAATGTAGAATGTCACATGCTCAACAGACTGAAAATAATGACGGCTTTTTATTTTATAAAACATTTAAACACAAGAGAGACCACTTCTTTCTCCGAAATGCACATCTTTTGATTTATATACTTGGAAAATTCCAGAAGCTGATAGGCTAATTGGCGTTATTTGGGTCAATTGGACATGAGCGGTACCTGTAGATATAGTTTAAGGTCTACATGGGAAAATCTAAAGAAATCAATCAAGACCTCTAAAAAAACCCTCCATAAGTCTGGTTCATCCTTGGAAACAATTTTCAAATGTTCATTTGGAAAACTGAACCATGCAGCCAGGAAGGAGATGTGTACTTTGGTACAAAATGTACAAATCAATCCCAGAACAACATCAAAGGACCTTGTTAAGACACTGGAGGAAATTGGTACAAAAGATCTATATCCACGGTAAAACAAGGCAGATATCGACATCACCTGAGAAGCTGCTCAGCAAGGAAGAAGACACTGCCCCAAAATCGAGCTGCACATGGGGACAAAGATCCATATTGGAGAAATGCTCTCTGGTCTGATGAAACAAGAATTAAACTGTTTGACTATAATGACCATTGTTGTCTGGAGGGAAAAGGAGGAGGCTTGCAAACCAGAGAAAACCATCCAAACCATGAAACATGGGGGTGGCAGCATCATGTGGAAGGAAGATTATGTGGATATATTTAACATCTCAGGACATCATCCAGGAAGGTAAAGCTTGGTCACGAATGGGTTTTCCAAATGGACAATGACCCTAAACATAGTTCCAAAGCTGTGGCAAGATGACTTAAGGATAATAAAGTTGCGGGCAGAACTGTAAAAGCATGTGCGAGCAAGAAGGCGCCAACAAACATGACTCAGTTACACCAGTTCTGTCATGAGAAATGGGCCAGAATTCCAGCAACTCATTGTATGAAGTTTGTGAAAGGCTACTTGAAATGTCTAACCCAAGTTAAACAATTTAAAGGCAAAATATTACTAAATACAACGTTGTATTTTGTAAATTGTAGTAGCTACAACTGTAGAATTGATGGAATAGAGCGTTTAGGCCAAAATCATTCTGCCATGTTGGATAAACTACCAAGAAATCAAACCGTCATACCAGGTTTTGGTATTTACATTGCCAGGGGATCTTGTAGCACAAAAAAACAACAAAGCCTGTATAAACTCCTGTCAAAGTCCACTATTTTGTCCCAATAGTTACAAGTCAAAGAGCGTAGGCACTGTGATGTCACTGACCTGATTTCTAGCGGTTGGAGCTATGCCATCAGTTAATTTGGGACGGGTGAGTCACCCAGATTAAAACTCTTGATGCATACTAGTCAAAGACAGGCGAAACAAGATACAAACTTGTCAATCAACAATCTAGATAAGATCAAGGCATCAAGTCACACACCTTCATGGCCTTATAGTTTAGAAACTTGAGGTTTATTATTATTCGCACACTCTTCGTCTATCGTGCCAACATTAGCATGAAAACTTTGTATCTCTAAATTTACATCTATATGTTACTTGGCTAAACTGAGGGATTACTGTTTAGAGCACGGGTATAAACCCCCAAGGGCGCGTGTATGTGTGTGTGTGTAGTGTAGTGTTTGACTTTGTGAAAAAAAAAGGTGCACACAAATTTAAAGCACTTGTGTGTCACAGAGAAACTGGTCCACGTTACATACGCTTTAGGGGGCCAGGCGAGACTAGCAGCCGTCCACATATACTTGCCACTGTTTGTCTTGCAGTTAATTAATAACAGACCAAGTAACATGGAAGAGCGGCAAAGTAAATGAGCGAGGCGTCCCCTTACACTTTCATCCTCCTATAATTTATTTTTTTCTTTTTTTAAATATACCCCTTATTTGTCTAGTTCTCCGGCAGGTAATTTAAAAGTGGATCGACGTGTCTGTGGGAGTAAAATTTGCTCTGTTTTGCTTGTCGAGAAAATTATCGTAAAGAGGGAGTAAAAACGCGGGGTGGTAGAGTTCATCAGTCTGACGTCGCTGATGCACCGGCTGTGTCAGGTCACCTGTGTGGTTATGTATTGGGTTGCGCTTTATTTCGAGGGTGCTCATGCGAGAAGGCAGTAGGTTAAGGAGACGGGACTAATCGTGTCACTCAGGAGCAGGATCGTTACCATGGTTGGGGGAAAAAAAATATCGTTATAATACTTTACTTGAGTATCGTTGACATTGAATACTTTTTAATCATAAATGTCCTACACCTTGGATTTGAGACAGCAGTGTGGAGCTGTAGGATTTGTGCTCCTGGACCCGCCTCTGGAAACGTTTCAGCAACATGAGATAACCCCCAGATGAAGCATGAAGTATTGCAAACTGATAGGAAATATTTGAGTCAGGGTGTTACAAAGCACGGAATGTCAAAACATTGCGTCAGATTTGTTTTGTTTATTGAGTGTGAATTTTGTGTGATTTGCGCAAAATGCTATAAATCCATCTGCTACGCTATAACACAGCCACCAGCTGTGTTTATTTGTCATGCAGCCTCTTCGTCTCATTTAAATCTACTGAAAGAACAACATATAGTAGTTTTTAAATGAAGTTTTCGCGTATGCCGGATGAAGTCTGAAAAAAGTTTTTATTGCGTTTTGCTGTCAAACTGTTCATATACTGTTTATATACCAGGGTAAATAAGCGTAGACTATGAAGTGTGTCCTTCGTCTAGACGATGTGGACAAGATTTTATTTGAAAATGCACAAAAATGTAAAAGAAAGCTTGCTAACATTAACTGGCCACATTTAACCATGTTAACCTGGTTTCTTTGCTAATACCAGTTTAGACTGGCATCAATTCGATAGCTAATATAAATTGCCCAAGTTAATGGTAAGCGTTGATTATTTTCGTGATATTTTACTGGAAAATCTGGAGCTAATGGAAATTCCTGGTGACTCCTGGTGTGTGTTAAAATACGCTGCTCATGAGTAGACAGAATAAATTGAACCAAAGTGAGAACTGTTTTGCAGGCAGTCATTTCGTCTGGAATTTTTGGCTTTCATGGAACATTGTTCCATCAATTTCTAACGCAGTCAGTATTTGGTGTGAAATCTCTTTGCTTGAAAATAATCAGTACCAATTGGGCATGGTTTAAATACCACAGCCTTCCTGGGTCCTATGCGGCATGTCATAAAACTCATAAAAACTGGGTTCTGGAACATGACGATGAGTTCACTGTCCTTCACAGTCACCAGATCTCAATTTTGTTGTTGTTGTTGTTGTTGCACAAATAGATTGTAGATCATAAACAGGATTCCATGTCATTGCAAAATGACATGGAATAATTCGATTTCGATTTTCTCATTAGAAATTAAACTTAGTCTTTATCCATTTGCGTAGATGATGTTTTGCATCTTTCAATGCATGGATACACAATTGTTTAAAACTTATGTGCACGCTGAATCAGGTTCCTTTCTTTCAATAAGAGTTGACTAAACAGCACATATAACGGCTTTATTTTATTTATTCTACTTAATATCTATGTTTATAAGGATTTAAAAGACACTGATTGTGAAACACCACTTGTAGCCACAACACAACCCCTGTTGTGTTATTACTTGTAATAATGAGACTCTTGTTTAACTGTCGAGGGTTTAAACTATAACTCCCACATATCAGTTTTTCCTGCTGCTAGCTCAGCTCAAAACCGCACTGCTGAAGCACTGCAAAGTTATTTATGAAAACAAAATGAGGAAGCATGCCAAATATCCTTCTTTCTTTCTCCCTCTCTTTTTCGCTCTTATTTATTTATCTATCTATCTATCTATCTATCTATCTATCTATCTATCTATCTATCTATCCATCCATCCTTGTCTATGCAAAAAAAAGAGAAGAAGAGAAACTAGTTCTGCAGGCTTTCAGCTTCGGAACTGAATAACATGTTACAAAACAAGCAGGGAATTTTTTTTTTTTTTTTTTTTTTTTACAAATGAGAAATGAAAAATATATTAATTCCTTAAACGGAAACACAAGTTGTGTTTGGACAGAACAGTTTAAAGTGGATGAACAGAACAATATCAGATTCAAATTCGCTGATAAAGGATGACAATAACAGCCCACATACAAATGTGTGCAATAATAATAATAATAATAATTAATAATTATTAATAAAATAATAATTGTGTTGTGCACTGCTGCGGTGAGATAAAGACCATGTGTTTCACAAGGTATGTTTTACACACTTATAGATGGATAGACAGATAGATAGATAGACAAACAGGCAGATACACCGATGGATGGATATACATCTGAGATTGATATACAGTACACTCACCGGCCACATCATTAGGTACACACGGTTCAACTGCACTTTGATGCAAATATCCAATCAGCCATCCACGCAGCAGCAACTCAATGCAATTAGGCATGTAGACATGGCCAAGACAATCTGCTGAGGTTCAAACCAAGCACCAGAAAGAGACAGATTTAAGTGACTTTGAACGTGGCATGGCTGTTGGTGCCAGACAGGCTGGTCTAAGTATTTCTGAAACTGTTGATCTACTGGGATTTTCATGCACAACCATCTCTAGGGTTTATAGAGAATGGTACGACTTCCAGAGGTCAGAGGAGAATGGCCAGACTGGTTCAAGCTGATAGAAAGGCAACAGTAACTTAAATAACATCTCGGAACTTGAGGCTACAGATGGATGGATGGATGAATAGATAAATAGACTTAAACCATATTAAAAATACAAAAACTCAGTAAACAGTAAAAGACGGAGTGTTTTGTTAGAAAGCGACTGAGGTTCCAGAATGAAAGGTGAAACACAGGCTATTGTGGTGTTCCTGCTGCTCGCTGGATATCTGCACCTGAACTCCCAGTGTGTTTCCTAACCTCTGTTTCACAGCTCAAGGTCTTACACTGTCTAAAGTCCGGACTCTCCTCTGGGACTGGGAGAGGAAACACTCAGACAATGAAGCCTCTCTCTCTCTCGCGCGCGCGCGCTCTCTACAACCTGTCCAGCCACAATGAACCATGCTTACACACCCACAACCCACACAATGAACACACACACTTTGACACGGAGCTGAGAACACAGTAGAGGGCGGCCATCCAGGCTGGACAACTGGAGTGACAGGTGGTCATCTTCCCTTCAGCCTGGTCACAATGTCCCTCCTCTCTGCCTTTGCCTGTGTCTACAAACCCCAGCAGGAACTCTAATGGTTGTCATTAGGATTCGCGACAGCGTCCATCCGAAGTAAGAATGACTTTAATCAAATCACGTTGCAGACACGACCTTAAAACAATAGAATTTCAACCTTTTGTGTTTTATCTCTCACTTTTCTTCTTCGTGAGAAGGCAGGAATCACGGATCAGGATCCATGTTTAAATCAAATGTAAGCAAATGAAGATACTCGGAAAGATATACAGCTCTCCAAATCTGCAGCGCTTTTGAGTGAAGCGCACTGACCCGGTAACGAGGAGGCGGTAAAAGTGAAAAAGTAGAAAGTTTCATTTCCTGTTGACAAGCTGAGGGCTTAAGCTGAGTAAAGTCGGGCTTCAGAGTGTGTGTTAGCAAATAAAGTCGAACAAATAGGGTTTATCCTGCATACACCCCCCCCTCCTCTCTCGGTTTCACACACACACACACACACACACACTACATACACGCGGCCTCATTTCACATCCAAGAACTTGAAATCTAACCATACATCAAAAAATAAAAAAAAAGACACAAGCATGCATTCACACCCAGAACGAGCGCAGGCAGTGTGCAGCCTTTAATTATGAGCTTCCTTGTGAAAAACATGTTTTTGTACAGGAAAGAAAAAGTCTATGTTGCCTTTTTAAAAAACTCTTTTTTTACACTCCACCCTCCCCTCTTAAGACAGTATGTAAAAGTTACTGTAACTCTTCCTGCAGCCTGTTTTTCTTTTCTCCCTCTTTCTAAGAAAATGGACAGGATTGGATCTTTTGTCTTTTCACCGTCCTGGCTTCGGGTTTTTTTGTGTGCAGGCTAGAATAGCACGCTTGTATGTAAACACAGACTCGTTTGAATATATATATATATATGAAGAAGACTCAGACTCAGACACTATGTGTGAATAACACCCCATAGGCGAGAAGGGGAGGAGGGCGAATCTATATATACGCTCCACAGCTTCTTCTTCCATCTTTTTTTTTTTCAGTCCCTCGAGCTTTTCCTGCACTGTCAGCACTTCGTCATATGAGACCAGACGATAAAAAAATACTATACTGTAAATCCGATTTTCTCATCATGTGTGTTGGTACTGAAAAGAGATGTTCAAATCAAACCGGGACTTTTGATTGTGCAGAATAACAGAACACTATATATAATATCTAGAATATCCCCTGTTACACTAAAGCACTCATCTCAGTTTTCTCAGTGTGCCTGCTCTTGATTCTGTCATTCTGCACAATCAAAGTCCCAGTTTAATTTGAACGACCCTTTTAGTACCTACAGATATGATCAGAAAATCGGAGTCTTATTACAATAAAGCCTTTATTCATGAAAAATTTCATCAGAGGTCCCAGTTTTACATTCTACAATTAAACAAAACAGATACGCACAGGACGGACGAAATCGAAGGATGAATTTGCATAATTGATAAGGCCTTCTTTAAAATGTTTGCCCCATCCAAATTTTTTTTTTTAACTGCAGTTCAAAGTCTTATCACCGCACTGAGATCGGAGTCTTCTGTAAATGTAAATCGCGATATCTGTCTGCTCCCGAATACATGAGCTCAGAGATGCCTTAATGCGGTGAGCAGGCTGGAGGAAGGAAGAGGTGGAGGTGATGATGTCTCTACAGCATCAGAGAAGAGTCCTAACAAAGCTCAGCAGCTGGCGTGGTGACATCATCATGCCAGCTGCCAGGTTTGGGGTTTTGCTAGCGACGCCCATGGCGCGTCCTGTCCCTTTTCTTCTCCTGCTTTCTTACTTTCCAGTGGGCTTCTCTTATTCTCTCATGCTCCCTGACACACACACACACACACACACACACACACGCTTATCTACAGCAGATAGTTTAGATAACTGGTGACGTAACAAAAGAGCAGAATCATATCCGGAGCATCTATACCACATGATCGGGAACGGCCTCAAAATACTCCTCAATGATGATGGAGGCTTTCTTGACCTTGCTGTGACCTTGACGCTGTCTGGATATAATGAGATTCTAGGAAGTTTAGACAAAACTTTTATCGCAGAGGGTCCAGAACATTAACGCCAGCGAAGGCAGGAAGGGATCCGTGCTATTTTGATAAGAGCATCTAGATTGAGACCCATCAAGCACATGACGCAACTGAAGTGTGTGTGTGTGTGTGTGTGTGTGTAAGCAAAGGACAGCATGTATCTTCGCTCCACAAATGCATCTGTCATCTTAGCAACCGGACAGTTTCCAAACACACGCCGTCTCCTCCAGGGTTCGATCAGCTGCACGCAATGTTCAACTCATTCAGTGTGTGTGTGTGTGTGTGTTTTAATTTGCCAAAGAATCCATTATGTAAGTAAATACATTATATATTGAATGTTTGTCCTTCCTGCAGATTTTTCCTTGAAAATTACACCCCCACCCTTTCTTGCAGGCAAGGCCTCCAGTTGCAAACTTTCCTCGTATGTCTGTGTGTGTGTGTGTGTGTGTGCTGTGTGTGTGTGTGTGTGTGCTGTGTTGATTTCTGGTTTGGCATGTTTCTTCAACACAGCACCCTTTTCTTCGAAAGCATTGTAATAAAACCAACGCAGCCTCCGAGGCAACTCTCAACAAAACACTGAATCTGGAGCAACTGAATCCAAGTCTTGGGCGCACACACACACACACACACACACACACACACACACACACACTTCATCATTGTTCATCATAAAGCTTGACCCTCGACCCTGGTGTTCATTAAATGCATCATGCTGCAGAGTGATTATTAATATATATATATTTTTTATATTTATTATTATTATTATTATTATTATTAATCATAATAATCATAATCATCATCAGTGTGTGTTTATCTTCAATGAGTGGTAATTTGGGAATGTGGGAATGTAAAGCAAAAGAGAGAGAGAGAGAAGTAGGTTGAATGTGTGTGTGTGTGTGTGTGTGTGTGTGTGTGTGTGTGTGTGTGTGTGTTGGGATCAGGAAGTTCTGCTGATGGGGGGCACTGGGTGTCTCTTCCTTTTGTTCTCAAACACACCCCCCTTCTTGCTCACACACACACACACACACACACACACACACACACACACACACACATATCTCTCACGCCACTCCAGCCCGGCCAGTATCTCTGCCACCTCAGCATTTGTGTGTTTTGACAGGAAAGACCAGACCTCTCAGTAACTCTCTTTCTCTCTCCCTCTCTATGTTTCTTGCCATGTGTGTGTGTATGTGTGTGTTTGTGTGATTGTTGTCAAATGCTAGCATGACTAGGCTGCCCGACTCATTTTTCCATGCTTCAATCACATGATTTCTGCACCCAACAACAACAACAATAACAGCAGAAAGAAATCTGTAATCATTCTATTTTTATCCTACTTTGTAGTATTTCTATATTGGTTGTTTAAGACAAATTAGTTAAAATTGTTTCCATCTATCTATACAAGTCTATCTGTCCTTGCTGGCCGTTACAAATACCATGTCTGTGACTGTGCATTACCAGAACAAGTTAATAGGAATGTGATCTACGGAGAAACATTATGCAAAACTATAAGGATCGGTTAATGTGTTAAAATCAGAATCATTTAGTGGTTGATCATTAACATCGCTAGTAACTTGAGTTTAAAAGTCCTGGGCGATTCGTTCCTTTTGAACGAGTCTTTAACGTGACTCAGGAGAGAGTGATACGTTCATTTTCTACCGGCTGCACATGTGCAAAGCATCGCAAATCCTCCATAGGTTATGTACAGCAAACGGAAATGAGCGGTTCGTCTTCTAGTCCGAGTTTTTGTTATGTGACTCCAATAGACGCTATGCAACAAAAGAATGAACGACGAAGATATGAGAGAAGAGCGGCTCATTCTGTTTATCATAATATGTCCTTAGCCGCATTGTAATATTTTTATTACTGGAACTAGAGACAAAATTTGTGTATGTAGACGTGTTAGGGGTCTGTTTATTGGAAATGTAACATTTTATTTTATTTCTGATCAAAAGAATGAAATGAATAAAAAGACTCAAAAAAAGATCCGTTCATTTTGATGAACCAAATCACTAAAATGATCCAAACTTCCCATCAAAACAATCTGCGAATAACGCGCCCTACACTTCCAGTAGGTGGCGGACGATTAGCAGATTCTCCTGACATTTAAACACAATTTACTCGGCTTTAGCCTCAGACGAGCGAGACCATATTGACATATTGTGAGAAATGCATTCGAAGTTCTAAAGCGTTCTCTCTAACATATATCGTGACCTCTTCACATTCTCTAAAAAATAAGAGAAAAAGAAAAAAAAAAGAAAACATTTGCGGGCATGTATGTGTGGTACGGGACTTTCCCCTCCAAGCTCAGACGACTTCATGACTTCCTGTGGAAGACCAGACACTGTGCTTTACTTCCTGTTCAGGGTTACATACTACTATTTGCTCACTATCTTTTATTTAAAAATCTTCCGCACAAACCTTACATGCACAGTATCTTGATAAGTCATCAGAGCGCAGTTAAATAAAAATAATGTTTGGTTTAAAAATGCGGAGAAGAGACATGCGAGGCGAATGCATGCGAGAGAGCAACGATTTCCCACGCGTGCGAACAGAGTATGTGGTATTAACTCGTTTTAGTGTCATATTACAATATCAGATATACAGCTGCGGTGTTAAAGAAGCTGTGTGTAACTTTTCACACCCTCTGCTGGTCATGTGGTGAACCGCATCTGCGATAAAACAGCACAGTCTTTTCTTAACCCTTTCCTTAGGAAAAGTCATTTCCAGGTCGGAAAAACAGAATCAGAAGCTGAACAAAATGAGACGCTGTGAACTGCAGGTGTGTTTAGAATTAACTTATTATGAGGTCGGATAAGAAATGAGTACAGATTACGAGCTGCACCTATAGTCTTTCGAACGTTTGGGAAGTCTTTTTCTTGGAAAAATCGGTACTATGATAAGACGTAGCATTGTCATTACTGATTTTAAGAAAAAAAACAGAGAATTGTTTTGCAGAAGTTTGCTGAGAAATGAAGAAGAGTGTCATTGTGTGGGAAACAAAATATTACAGAAAAAACAAGGGAAAGCGCACTGAGCGAGCTTGAGGCGAACACGCCTGCGCTCATACCATTGGGGGTAAACAATCTGATACAGATCGGAGAAGACTGGTGGGGGAAGGAAGAAAAAACACACACACACATACAAACACTTGCCTGATATGACTAATAAGAGCTAATGAGTGTGTTTACAGTTGATAAGAGCACCCATTTCGTCCCTCTCTTTCTCTCTCCCTGTGATAAACAGCCACGCTTTAGACCTGTTTGTATTCCCGGCTACTTAATAGCACCGAGGCAGAGGTATGTCACGGACAAACGTCTGCTGACACAAACACGTCAGGGATGGGGTAAAGGAGAAGATCTGGAAGAACACCGGTCCCCAGAGTGACAAATACGGCATGGCGAGTGCTAAATCTGGCTGCAAGTCTACTGACCTTTGGTGACACAACAAATATTCAATGCATGTGCATGCACACAAATACACACTCTCTCCGATGTCCCATCAGCATGCCGGGAGAAAACGAGGGACGGGAAAAGGGGGTGGGGGGTTGATTTAGACAAAAGACAACATACATGACAACTTTATATCTTGCACCATATAAGGAAAGACGTAGTTTCGAAACAAACTACATGCAACACGACCGGGCATGCAGATACAAGGAAAAACCATAAAAGCCATTGTGGGTTTAATGCAGCCGAGCATGAGGTTCCTGTCATCATCTACATCAGCAGCTATAAATAGATTTTCCCCTCTTGAGGATAGCATCATCAGATCAACCTTTACTTTTTTTACGCGACAAGACGCAAAACTGGAGCAGAACTTAACGAGGCCTTGTTGCTATAGAAACGACGACGTATTACACCAGGCTGTATTTTATCCGCCGATGCAGGAGATGGTTATGACAGATCCATACGAGGCATTGACTGAATAACTAAAAGACATTATTAAGCGGCTAAAACATGCACAACAAGACAAGCCATGATGTGTAAAGCACAGGTGTAGCCATAAACCCATCAGCACTGGGTATAAACCTTTGAAGCAGACAGATGAGGATAAAAATAAACACTCTGCCTACCTGTGAAACCTGCTGGAGCGGTATTAGTGATATCTGTTACTTTGCTACCCTTTATTAACGATGCGAGGACAAGAAGAAGGAAATGGAGATTTATTTTTTTTTAACCAAATGCCTCAATGAAAATCAGAGCAGGACACACATCAGGGTGGTGTCATGTGATGTCTGCATACACACACTATATCGGCGAAAGGAAAGTATTGACTGCCTTCACTTGCATTTGAACTTGAGTAACATGCAATTCTTAATCCATAGGGTTTAATATTAAAAGGTCCACCCTTTCCAGCTATAACAGCTTTAACTCATCTGGGAACGCTTTCCACCAAGTGTTTGTATGGGAATTTTGGACCATCCTTACAGCAGCGTATTTCCCATGAATGGGATGATGAATTAGAGCAGAGACTGCAGGCCAGGCCTTCTCGTCCAACATGCACACTGTACATATGTATACACTCAGTACTTCAAATCACAGCACACTAATCTGCCGATTAACATACCATTACACCATTATATACAAAAAAAACCCCACACTTGTTAACTGATAAATAAACACCACCAAATAATTGTTTCTGATTATACTGTAATCTATTGCCTGAGGTTATGTGCTGTTTTTGCCATACAAGTCCATGTTTATCAGGCGTTACTATAGAAACAGTAATATATTAAATGAACTGAATGAGTTACACCCAGGACTGCTACCTGCACTGTGCTGTTAAACGTGTCGATGCAAGAATGCGACTGTGCTTTCGTATACAATAGGACCTCGAAGGATGATGACAAAGCGTACGGTTTGCGATGCTAATACAATCTTTTAAAATTCCTAATCCAGACCTTTAAACTCCCGGTTTGTTATCCAGTTATTCATAATTAAGCAATATTGTACTCGAGGTCATGCTGTAATGCTGGATATAGCATGCTGTGATACAGTCATAGCAGGTCGAAGGCATCAAGTGTGATATTGCTTCTATACAACAGTTCCAGTATCATCAAAAGATATACCAGTTATTTTGCTCCGCCAATACATATCGTTTTCGATTGAATCCCAAACAGCGTTAAATGGACAGCTAGTGCACTATGTAGGATGTAGGACGTAGTAAACCACTACGAATAATTCAGAACCCAAGTTGAGTGAAATTAATAGTGCAGCTCCAACACCGAGGTAAAACATTTGATACGGCTCTCTAAACAAGGCCACGGTGCTTATTCATTTTCCTAACAGTTGCTACGAGGAGTTGATCTCTAATGCTAATCTCACTTGTACAGCTGTGGTGGACATATTGATTAACATCTGGACCTGGTTTGGTGGGAGTTAGGGAAAAGCTAAAATATGTGACCAGGCATACTTATGGTTTTGTTAGTGACCACATACTGACTAATACTGTATATCCCCGTGTGTTAGATAACCCACACATCTCACACACATTCATGGACCTGCCTGAATCATCCAACAGACCCGACAACACAGTTAGCTACTATGTATGTAGACTGATTTGATTCTATTTCAGTTCGATTAAATCCAATAGCACTGATGTTTTCTGCCTAATAATACAGTTTCGAACTATAATAAAGATTGACACACTGTGTAAATATGGTGGGACCACCCATAAATGCAACAGAACAAGAAGAGAAAGAAGAAGAGGAAGAAGAAGAAGTGATACTCTTGCAAAATGAGTAAAGCATTTTATGTTTGTAAGTTGACCTAAATTGCTAAAAAGCCTGTATAAATTGGGAATCAAAAACTGACCCACTTATTCGAATTGACCAACAAACAACCGATTACATCGCATTGTAGGATTTAGTTGCTATGTAGTCATTCTTGTTCGGTTCAAGCTAGGCTATAGACACTCTAAAGACCAGGGGTGGATTTAACAATTCGGATTATAATCTTCTTAATAAACAATTCTTCATTCGCAATCCAGGCAGTTTACAGTAAGCAATCAGTAATTTAGCGTAACAATATTATTAGTTCGTAATCTGCTGCTTTGCCTATTTGCCTGGTAAAGGTTTTCATTAATCATAATTGTCGAGTTGCATCCTACCTCTCGAGATCTTGCTAGCTAAATGTGTTGCTGAATATAACCTGGTTTGAAGTGGCACGTCATGGAAATCAGCTGGATGAGACGTGAAGTGAAAAGACCAAGAAATTGACTGCAGCCGGGGAAAACAACATCCCAATCACAGCCCCATAAAACATGCACTATAACCTACGGTGCTTTTTAGAGTCCTGACTGTATATAGGATATGATTTATAGCTGAAAAGAGATTGTGCATGACTAGAAGCATTTATGTGTTAAGAAAGAGACGGCAAGAACAAGCACAAGGCAGGGGTGCGGGGACATGGGCGCCGTACGTACCACCCTACACAAGCAGCGCTGTTTTCACCCTAGACCTGGCACAGAGCCAAGCTGTTCACATAAACACATCAATCATCTGAACAGAGTGCGTCGGCGGCCATTTAGCATTCCTCGTCAGAAACTCAGGGAACAGCAACTGGCAAAACATCAACAACAACAATAATACATGGGTTTAAGACATTTTGTCTTGTAGGTTTTTTGTGCTTAAATGTAAAGTCTGACTTTAAAAAAAGGTTTGGGCCTGTCTGGCAGACGCAATACATTTGGCCGCAGGTTCCAGGAATTTTTTAGTTGAGAGCTGAATGAAAGCTGCAGGCGCAATAAAAAGAAATGCAGCTCAATATGCAGCCCCTCCCTCACGCCACATTTGAGACACAAACATCTCTGCAAATCATTTTTCCTAGAAGTTTTTTAATCGAGTCCAAGATTTGCGCTATTTGAATTCTCTTGTCCTCACCCTCCTACTCCCTCTCTCTCTTTCTCTTTTTTCTTTATCCCCCAACTGCTTGAAATTTTCTCCCCAAGCCCCCCACCCCCCCACCACAAACAAACACATTCTGGAGGTCTGGAGGTGTGTCAGTTCCAAGCCAATTGGCATGCAGCGAGGCCAAGCACTTTAGCCAATGAGAGATGGCGGACATGTGAAGAACAGAACTTGTTTTTGCAGTCTCCTGTTTTTCTTTCCCCTCCTCTCTCTCTCTCTCTCTCTCTCTCTCTTTCTTTCTCTCTAATGATGTACTGCATTAATGCAGGAGCAAAAAATACATCTTGGACTTTTGCCCATATTAAAGAGGGGCTCATTGGCAAACAAGAAACACACACACATGCACACACACACACGCAAACACGCTTGTAAATACATACTCAGTTATTGAGTAAGCCGGTCCGAGGGTGGGGTTAGCCCATAGCTCTAGCTGAAAGAACTATTTGTACTGGACAGAAGCAAAAACACCTGACCGTGATATTCACTGAAGTCAGTACTGACGCACACACACAAAACATTGGCACGTATACATTTCATAACAACTGAGTTAATTCATTTACAAGCTAGAAAACAAAATACTGCAACATAAAACGTAGCACTCCATTCATTCTGATAAAAGATTAATAATATTAATGTTTATAACAAAGCAGAAATCCTTCGTGGTAAATGCGACGAAATTATTAACCAGTTAAACACATCAACTCCAGTTTTCACGTTGAACCATGACATCAATTAAACAATTAAAAGTAGTTTTTTTTCAAAATCGGAAGCGCTCAAGCCAAATCGGGACTTTTGATTGTGCAGAATAACTGAAGACAATTATGAGAGTAAAAACTCCCTTTATTTTTTCATGTAATCCCCTGATTCATGTCTGAAACACTGGCCTCCCAGGAACTCCTTTAAATGCCCAAACATGTGGAAGTTGCTTGAAGCAAGGTCAGGACTGTATGGGGGATGTGGCAATAACTCTCAGACGAGTTCCTGCAAAGTGCAAGTGGTGTTTATAAATGATTATGTGTACAGTTTCCACAGACAGATGTGTCACTTCCGCAAGTTGCCGACAAATTATCTTTAACTTGCTGAATGTTCACGGGAACGACTGCAGTGGGCTCTGAGCCACTGGGATTGTCAGTCCCAGATGTTTGCACCATTTAAATGTTTTACTGTTGCTAAGAGTCTCATTACTAAACTGTGCTTAATGTCTTCTGTAAATGTCAATCAGTTTTATGCTTTCTTCCTCCTCTTTTTCTTCTTCTTTGTTGTTTAACGACAGGTACAATCCAGGAGGTTACCGCCAACAGTGGGTGAAAGTCTTCTCCCTCATCTTCCCGGCCTCTTAAAGTTTTATGCTTTCGTTCACAAGAAAGTTCATAAAAAGTCGCAGTTTGACATGAATGCTTGTACAATAAAACAAAACAGATACACAGAAAGTGAACTAATTTAAAGAATTAATTTCGATATACTGTAAATCATTTTAGCAGGTGTTGTGGTTAACTTAGGTAACCTTTTATACCTGAGAATAACCTACCTACTTTTTCAAAAATGTATTACTATTTCCACCCTCATATTAATTCTGACGAGTCTAAATAGTAGTAGTAGCCTTAATATTGGGGCCCTTTAAGTAACGGGGTGGAATTGGACACGACTAAATTAGGGAGAAAATCGGAGAAAAAAATCCAAAATAATAATAATAAAAAAATTTAGACGAGCCTTATTACATGATGCATCGTGACAGTGAAAGAGAGAAGGTAGGACCTCATTACAATAATTAAGTGTTTATTTGTTATAATTAGTAATAGTTAGTGGTTTATTAATTTAATCAGTGTACTTGTACTTTTAATAATTACAAAAATCTAATAACATTCATGGGGAATAAATTACCGTATCTTGTTATGCTACTCAGTACCGTTAGTGCTACAGCTGTGCTACCGCATTTAAAACTAGTTAGCATTCAATGTTGAGCTAGCATCTCAAGAAAACAGTTTCAGTATGCTGAAATAATCCAATCATTTAATGAACTAGTTATATTCAACTTGGAATTAGCGAAGAAAACATACCAACATACAGTAGCTAGTCCAATCCTAGCTATTTAAAATATCAGCTATTAGCATGATTAGCAAAGCATGTTGTGCTACTCAGGCACATATTTAGCAAACTTACAGCATTCACTGGATTCTTCCACTTTTCACTGAGTAGGGTTTTAAAACTTGTACTATTAATCCTTTTATTTAAGTATAACCTCAGGACAATAAATTTTTTCCCTTATAAAAAAAAAAAAAAAAAAAAAGACCGGAGAATGGGCGGAAATGAATCAAATCAATCAAGATAACAGATTGGAGTCAAAATGGTGTAGCCTTATCATATACACTGCTTGGCCAAAAAAGTCACCATTGCACAGGAGATGTGCCAAATTCCTGGGCTGCATCATGCAAAGAAAATAACAAAGGAGGTTTAAATTAACTGGAACTGGGTTAAGAACCCTCCAACATCATCATAACCTGGAAGGATGGTCTAAACTTTGGTTGAAAAGTCTCTAACAGTAAAATCTATGTTAAATCGTTTTAAAAAGAGATATGATGAGAACTCAGAGGATTGGGACTAAACAGCTGTGTTTGTGAGACTAATCAGAATAAAATGCTTCAGTTGGGCATAAAGATTGACCTTTGGAGCAATGGAAAAGGGGCATGTCGTTTGATGAGTTGAGTGATGGACCCACCCATCGTGCATGGTGCAAAGTGTGAAGGCACAAAGTGTGTTATGATCTGGGGTTGCTTCAGTTGGCCAGGTCCAAGCTCAGCAATGTTATGTGGCAATAAAATGAAGTGACCTGAATGTACTGTACTGAATCACCAGGTTATCACATCTATGCTTTCTGAGATTTTCTTCCATGGTGGCAGAAGTGTATTCCAGGAAAGACTAGGAGCTAGGAGTTCTAGGAGCACGAGGACTCATTTTCACACATGGACTTGCCACCACATTGTGTACTGTAATCAAAGCTAATAATGATGTGACTTTTTTGTCCAGACAGTGTATATGTGATTTAGTAAATGACTACATACTGTACAAACGTTTAATTTCTAATGATATACTTCATTATAAGTTTGTAACACCTGATGTCTTCAAGATGGCTCGTTGTGTTTGAGCATGTCTTTATACACAACTGCGTGAAGAAACAAGAGTTTTCATTTCCGAGACTCTCTTTTCAGGCCACTGACCTACTTTAAAGGAAACTAAGCCACAGCTGTGTGCTGTTACTACAGCTTTTTATTTCAAGCAGCATCAAGTCCATGAACGAACTCATCATCTGTGTGAAAATAATCTAGTCACAATTTGTGCCGGATCTGCACTGGCCAGCAAACTAGAAAATCGTGATACTTATAGAAACGCAATGCAAATGGAATCAGCACGTAGGTATCGTAATAATATCGTATCGGCTGCTCCCTGTGATTCCCATCCTTATTGCACTATGCATTACTCTAAAATCTACTCAAGAAAGGGCAGGAAAAGACATATTAAGAGCCAGATGATCGCATGATGTTTCTGAAATCAGAACAGCTCTCTCTTTAAAACAGGACACAAATGAATAATATAATAATAAATAATACGAATAATTTCTCATGGAATAAGCATCCTGAAATAAATAAAGTGATTAACAAAGTTGAGGCTTGTTAAATAGTTCGATTTAGATCACGACCAGGTTAAGGGTTTAAGCAAGATTTTCAGCATTTCGAGTGTTATGATTCTGATGGACTAAAATGTTTATAGCTTATAACCACTTTCCTGTACAGCGTACATTATAATCACAGGCCCCTTGTGTGTTTGTACTGGTGCGTATCCAGAAGTCAAACACAAAAGTGCTCATACATGCTAAGTTTTCTCTCTCTCTCTCTCTCTCTCTCTCTCTCGTTTACATTGGCACATATCCAAGGAGAAAGGTTGTTATGTCAGTTCAGACCTGAAGGGCGAACAGAAGAGCGAAGGATTACAGCTAGGTGACTAGGCAGTAAACAACCACTGAATCAGCAGTCTTGCCTTAGTTAGCTAGATCGTTGCGCGTTCTATATCCCTGAGCAAGCTGTAGTCATGGACAGGTAACACACACAGAGTTGAATACTCAGGACACATGCAATGTGACCATGTCAAATGGCATTCTCATGGATTTCAAAGAATCCATGGTTCTTAACATTTGACCGATTTGGCTTGTAGCCGGAGAGGTGTGTGTATGTGTGTGTGTGGAGGCTTGCGGCATCTTTCTTTGTCTCAGCAGGTTTGTTTTTTTCCCTCCAACTCGCCTTCCATCATGTTTATGATCTCCGTTGTCTTCCTCTCAGGCCAGGGCTCGCTCCCCCCCCTCAGGCGGTACACTATGCTCTTTACCGTTTCACCGAAGAAAAAAAATGCAGATGTTTTCTGATTGATGTTCACTTTGTCCCTGCTGACAATGAGCAGGTGGAATTTTGAACCTTGCTTGTGCACACACACATTCAGGCGAAGATCAAGATAAACATGCACACACATCCCTCTTTTAGTCAATGTGTTGTTTTTTCTTCCAGCCTCGCTCTGACCTCACCAAGGCATGACATCATCATCAGGTTTCAATCTCACTCTCAGATACTACTTCTGAATCAAACACACTGTTGCTTCACTTCAGCATTTCCTGATAGCAGTCCGTGTAAACAGAAGCACCGTAGGTACACTCTGATATGGGATTGGGTAATAAGGTGGCCCCTGTGGAGCACCTGTCGCGTTGTAATTCGCTCTGCATGGAACCGCAAAACTGACAGTAATAACCTCTGAGCTAATCGCCGTATTGCTTTCATCATGTGACTGGAAGTTTGGATTCCCAGAACCAGATTCCAGCTTCCAGCTCCCAGCACACAGAAATGTTTTCATGCTGTTCTAGAATCTTGACAAGTCCAGGTGAGAGAACTCTTCTGGTGTTACTCCGTCTCTTATCTATCAGCTCTACAGAATAAGGGTTTGACTCAAACCTGGATAGATTCACAACCTCTTCTATTCTTCAGCTGGTGTGCAGAAAAGAGTGAAAATGTAAAGCAATATTAAACAACAGTAAAGCATATTTATCCCTAGTGCGTATAACATATCCAGGCAACGTGTCTTTTCAAGTGTGGACATTAGCATAGGGGACTGCAGGTACATCAGAGGTCAGGTGATGTCTGCGCTTTATCAGACATTTATTGTCGCTTAGAAACTACGGCAAAGCAAACACCGCGCACAGGGCAGAGAGTTCGGGAGGCTCTTATGAAACAAGTGGCTACCTTGGACATATCTCATGATCGGCTGAGAGAGAGCACGAGAAAGAGAGAGAGAGAGCGAGAGAGAGAGAGACAGAGAGAGAGAGCGTGGAGCACAAACGGCAGACAGAGAGAAACCTAGACATGATAACTTGATTTTCTAAAAATGCACTTTCATAAAGAAAACTGAAATAGATAAGCATCCCCTCCCCAGAGAGATGATAGGCAAATTTAAGCTTTCTGGAATGCCTTAATGCACGTAGGCCGATTAAATGAAGCAGAAGGACAGGAATAAGCATTTGTTTGTACACTGTTTTAGACATAACCCACCTCTGCGGTTCTGGTCTCCTTGCCAAAAATGGCGAAGCTCAAGTTTTCGCTATATAAATAGTTCGTTTTCACGCCTTGGCTTATTTTTAAAAACGTTCAGTTTGACAGCTTGTCTGTTTCCATTTCACACCCCTCCACGACCATTTCCTTTTTTAGCTTTCACTTCACCTTTTTTTTTCTTTTTATTACACATAACGTATATGCTCTGGGTTAAGCTGAAGAACGTTACAGCTTTTTTTCTCTCTCTCTCTTCTCTCTCTTTTTTCCTGAGTTTCATCCGCAGCACATGTGGTCATGACTCGGGGCACCCTGTTACAGTATTTTACCCATCTGGCCGTGCACGACCACAGAAGCCAAACTCACCACAGACGCAGCACCTTAACCTGAGGGGAGAAAAAAAAAAAAGCAGAAGACAAAAGGACAGGTTGCACTTTTGCAAACACTCGGGAGATTTGCTGCATCAGGCCTTCAGTCATCTGACTTGACTGGTGCGAACTCCAGCATGACTTAGTGCTTCCCAGCATGACCGTGTGCTTCGGTGGAGCAGGAAAATCATCTTAATCCAATTTTACAATCAGTGAGGTTGGGTTTATATGAGACGGATCTATAACTCCTCTGCACCCATTTTCGCTCTAATTTAACATCCCACTTGTTAATCATACACATGCACTTATTACAACTGAGGGAACACACACGGGAGACGGGGCACGAGAGACACACACACACCTAGTCATACACTACGGGCAATTAGGAAACACCAATCAGCTACACGATTGTTGAAAGAAACCCACCAAGCACAGGGAGAACATCCAAACTTTATGGTGATGGGATTTGAACCCTCAACCCAGGTGGTGCTTTAACGTGATGCCTAGACGGAAAGCAAGACTAGCGCACATTTTTTTTCTCATCCTTTGTTTTAACTAGCAGCATGTATAAAATGACCCAAGTGTCAAGAAATAAACCACACACACACACACACCGCGGTGCAAGCGTTCAGGTCAATCTGTGGAAATTTCCGCTGTGAACCAGGATAGTTTTTTATCCACAGTACAACATCGCTCCCTGCTGTTCACTTAGATATCACAATTATTACTGATAAAAAAATTATTAATTTCACAACTAAAAGAAGGCTGTGTGGTATGTGTTAAAGTTTTTTTTAACACTTTAAACGCACTCTTGTATGCTTGCCCATGTAATAATCCTGTCTGATAAAAACAGTACAAATTCTGGAAATGATGAGGCTTTTCAATCAAATGAGTCAATAACAGATGGGCTTACAATCTGATCCTCACACGCAGCATGGCACTGCACACGGCACCCGTGCTCTCGCCCCCCTTCTGTTTTGCACTCTCTCTCTTCTTTCTCTTAGTCCTTCATCCATTAGAGTCCATTAGAGATGTACTGATTCCTGCACTCCTCTCTCTCTTCCTCTTCATGTGTTTTATTCTTTTCCTTTTCAGACTCCACGTTTGATCCGCCTGACACATGTGCAGCTCTTACAAAGGAGAAAAATCTTGAATGTTAGTTTACTAATGATATTACCTATTACGAGCTTCCAATGAACTGAATTTATGAAAATGTTAACCATACAGTATAAGTATTTTTCTAATATTGAGTGTGTGTTTTTTTTTTCAATCAGGATGAATAGAATAATGGAGCTAAATAGAATAGTGAAGACATGTGTGTACAGTGTGTTTGCTGTATTATAATGTGAAAATATTAAAGATGACATGTCAAAGCAATACTCATTATCGTGTATACATTGCCTGATCCTGTATACAGGGTCACGGGAGACTTAGGGCATCCTGGATGGGGTGTCAATCCATCACAAGGGGCACACGCACACACACACTGATACACTAATTCACACACTACTGGCAATTTGGTAATGCTAATTACCCTAATCTGCATTTGCACTGTGGGAGGAAACCAGAGTTCCAAGAGGAAACCCACCCAAGCACAAAGATAGCATGCAAACTCCTTGCACACCGATGCCGAGGTGGGAATCGAACCCGGACCCTGGAGGTGCAAGGCGGGAAAATAATACTAATCCTTTTTTCACAATACTACTTCCTTACCTTGTGTATAAGAATATCTGTAAGAATTTACCGACTGTCAGAAATATTAGCACACGAACTATGTGATCAACAAAACAAAGGTTTAGTATTGTGTTTGCGCCCTGTCGTGACATCCTCCAGAATTCGCCCTTATTTAGGTCTGTGAGCATCGACACAGTTTCCTAAGGTTGTCTATCTCTACTGCACACAAGCTTTTCTTTCCATGAAGTCTCCCTCTCTCTCTCTCTGTATGTGCGTGTGGTGAACATGACTGAGCACTTTCCAACTCTTTCAAATCCATCGCTCTTGACTATACTTAAGTTGTTGTCTCTTAAGCAAGAATAGTGTTTTAATTCTTATTTTAGAAAGACAGCAATGCCCAGCATCCAACACGCCCAACACACACACATACACACTAAACTCACTCCTATATCTATTTCAAGACCAGAGCTTTGGAAATGTCTTTAGCTTGCAGTATCAAATGCAGGTCAGAAGTTCAAACACTATTTTCACAACCCTGTGTGCAAATAACCTCAGACATAATCATCAGGGTGGGGTGGAGGGGTCACCCAGAGCCCGTATCCTCCACCGCGGCACATATACAGTTCATACACTCCTGAGATACACAGCGATTCAACCTGTTGTTGTGGCCTTTTATTTGCCAAAATCGTCCATGTCTTTAATTTACTTGAGCCAAAGCCCCTTAAAACCCCTCTCACACACAAACACACACTTAATCACACCAGAGAGCATAGAGCACACTGGTGAATACATTATCATTGGCGTGAACAGCACCCTTGCCTTGTGTATGTTTTGATCGAAGGCACCCTTGGTGATGTTTAAATCCCGAAACACAGACCCCTATTCTTCTGTCATGAATCAACATGTTTTTCGCCTTTCACTCTGACCTAGATCCACTGCAAACACTAACACACACACCTATACACAGTACAGTGCCTTGCAAAAGTATTCAGCCCCCTTAAAAATAATCAGATCCATCTGGATTACTAATCATCGTTCCAGACAGGTTTTTTTTTTTTCCCTGCTTACATAAGTTGCCCCCTCCAAACCATTTTTCTGCTTCCTGCTCCATGATTTTCAGGTTGGTTCGATGAAGTTTGTTGGTTTTGGACTTTGACTTGCCACTGCAGAAAAACAGAATGGCAAATTCTCTGCCAAACTCCGGTATCGGTTTGGGGCCGATGTCCTGCTGAAAGTTCTACTGAAGTTCCTACAAAGCTTAAGATGAGGTTTTTGTACAGAACGACTTTACTTTATGCCATCCTTACTTACTTTGAATTTTGACAAAGTTCTGAGGATGAAAACCCACTCTAGGACACAGTGTTTCCACCACCACGATGTTTTACTTTAGTATTTTAATTTTGAACTTCATTCTGTTCATATGACTCTTTCGGAACAGTTTCTATCAACCTTCTCAAACCGACTGCAATTCTGTAGACCTCCTGACATAGGGGGTGCACCTGCCCTCCACTTCACTACCAATCCTTTTTAGAGTTACAGTACTTTTTGACCTCACTTCCGGTTCCTTTACCAGTCTCTTGACGGTCTTGGTAATTGGAGTGTGTGATGCAGCTTACACTTCCACACTATTAATCCAGTGCTTTGATATATATACTTTTAATGAATCTAAGAAGCTTTTTGTTCCCACTGGTCCTGTTCCTAACTGTGTCTATTTGTGCATGTTTGACAACTGTGTGTGTGTGTGTGTGTGTGTGTGTGAGCTGCAGTTCAACTCTGGTGCTTACTAGGACAAAGTTCGTATTCAAATGTCTCTCTCTCTCTCTCTCTCTCTGTAATACTGTGTAAGTCTGAAATTGTGTGATCTCATAATCCCTCATATCCCAGGCTTGTCAGTGCTTCTACAGTAAGCAGTGTGGTGGCAAAGGGTCAAAGCGAACAAAAGCCCTGGAGCTAACATCCTGTCATCCTGGAAACAACCCGAAATAAAATAGGGAAACAGAAAAAAAAGCACAGAAAGAGAAAAACAATGAACAGAATAATGTGCTCAAGCAATTATAACCGCGACATATGCATGATATTTGCAAACGTCTGAAATTTTGCAGAATTGATGATTAAATAAATAAAGCTTGTTTGGTGCATTTGCCCTGAGCTGATTTGACAGAATATAGGTTTGTGTGTGTGTGTGTGTGTGTGTGTGTGTGTGTTTGGAATCTGCATGCAGTAAAGTGAGTGTCAGGGGTAATGAAATGACACACTGGTGTTAATTACCACAAGGCTAATATAGTACAACAGGTTAACATAAATATGCCCTCACCGCAACACGAGGGCCGGGGCGTCTCGTTTCACTCACAACGTCTTTGCCAGTGTGACATCCGCAGAATTAGAACGCATGTCATGACTTTTCAGTTAGGCATTGGGTGGACGCTCTTATTCAGAGCGACTTACATTTTTATCTCATTACACATTTGAGGGTTAAGGGCCTTGCTCAAGGGCCCAACAGTGGCAACTTGGTGGTTGTGGGGTTTAAACCTCAGATCTTCCGAACCGTGGTCCAATGCCTTAACCACTGAGCTACCCCTGGCCCATTTAATTGTTTTTAGATAAATGATTAGAAAATAAGGCATGCCTTCAGGAATTTCTGATCTTTTGGTTAGATGTCCATGAGTCACGAGACATCCTGCAAATTATACCTCGTTGAAAAATAAGAAATCAGGTTCTATATATATAAGGATACAACCTGCTTATATGACATCACAAGCTATAATGTTTAGCTTCAACATGAGTTACTTAAAGGGCAGAAAGGTGCATTCGAACATGCGAACGCACACACACACACATTGATTTTACATATATATAACCTGATCATCCACTTAAATCGATTAAAAATATTTCTGGTCATCCACTGCTGTCTGGTAAAGCGTGAAACAGAAGTGCTACTGATTCTCCGCTTCAAGTCGAACCCTGTGACCCTGAGCAAAGCACACTGTGGGAAACAACTCCCCCCGCCCCCCCCTTCAAGCCTGGCAAGGCGCAGTTCTAAGCACCATCTCACACTCACAAACAATACATTGCCCTGGCTTTAGATTTGGATCTCACAATTGAGCTTGTGTCTCGACTTTACTGTTTCTATGTACGTATGTAATAAAAATGGCTCAGCTTGAAATCTGAGCTCACATACAACTTGCAGGATGAGAGGATTAATTCTGACTGGTTAACCTCATCGTTTCATGTAACGACATGTGATATTTGTTTAAATCCAACGCCTAAGGCATCTGCTCGTAACTGGATGTTCAGACATGAGCTTTGGCACTGTGTCACGAAATCTCCGCTTAAACTGTCAAAGATTTATTCGACGAAAGGAAGCTGCGGAATAATCTCATCTCTCAGTCACGTTTTCTGGTTCTCTGATGGTGGTGATGATAGGCGGAGCTTATCGTTCACACCTAGGGGCCATTTAGCATGACTACGCCTAAATTAGAAGCAGGAGGAAACCAGACATCCCAAAGAAAGTCCACTCAAACACACAGGGTGAATACGTGAAACTGTGCAGAGACCGTAGCCGAATCCTAAAGCTTTGAGACAACCCTATTTTTTTTTGACACATAATTTTTTCCCTCCTTTTCTCTTTTCACTATGCCTGCTCGTTGTCCGGTCTCACTGCCTTGTCTCCCTTTGCTGGCTCTTATGCGCTTTCTTTTTCTAAACGTTTTTCTCACCTGAACCCTGCGGAGCAGCCAGACGCATTTTTCCTTGACGTCTTCGTAAGGACACCTCTTGGAGAGCATGAGAATGCGTGCCAGGATGCAGTTAAGATCTTCAGATGATGACGACGACGATGATGTCGATGATGATGATGATGACGACGATGATGATGATGATGATGACTTCATGATTGGCCCTATGCTTTCCACCTTCCTCTTCACCTCCTGCTCGATGTGCTCCATGGCTGCATCTCGGGAACACGAGTCCCGGCTGGCCAGTGCTTCCCACGCAGCTGTTCCATCTCTCACATCCATCACTGTAGGGATTTTTTTTTTTCACGCTTTAAATCTGATGGAAGCTGTGGAAAAATGATCGAATGAAAAAGCATGAGTGTGTGTGTGTGTGTGTGTGCAGGTATGTGATGGGGATTGTTATGGGTGTTTGAATAGCAAAGCCATGTCAGATCTGCATTATTTAAAAAAAAGATCTTTTTGTGCATTATTATTATTATGTGCAAGATATTAATATGCCCCCATGAAATATAATTTGCCCCCATGCATCATGACATGAGATGTTTGCTCATGAGATAACTAAAACACTTCCCTTGCATGCATTTACCTGCTGATCAGACCTGATAGAGATATAGGTCTTCTAATAACTTTAATAATAAGTACAGTATGATTTATTGCTGTGCATGTTATAAGCTTAAGATGTCATGCATGAATAAGGGTAAGTTGTGCAGTAGCCGTTTACTCGACTCAAAGAGCAGCATGACAAATGAAAAACCAAACACATTCACAAAATACTGATTTAATTCCATGTGTCTGATCTCAGAAGAAAAAAAAAAACAACCAAGAAGACTTACAGCATTTACAGCATTGTTGTCCGATTTGCGGTCCGGTCCCGAACAGCAAGCTCTCTCAGGAGGAGGAGGGTGTCTATGCAGGACGAGGCGAGTAAACACATGACTGACAACAGCGTCCGCGAATCGCGTGAAAGATAGCCACGAGTGGGCGGAGCCGAGCACAGCGCGGACCTATCAGCGAGCAGGAGAGGCGTTGCCCAGGGAACGGAAGACGGACATGTGGGGATTGTAGTGTCCGCACTCGGCAGGCCGCATACCACTGAATACAGCTCGGGAAAAGACAAAACCGCATCTACCGACATCCAGAGTGTTCAGGAGCCCCGCCAGCACTTGTTTATCGCAAACCCAGCAGCCTGGTTTTCTCTAAAACACACACTGCAACACATCCTCAGATTACCCACCCTAATCCATTGCACTAGCCTGTTCCTATTAATATACATCACTGTGAATATAAGCCTCGAAATCAAACAAGTGTCATCTTCATATCGTATTTGCATTCAGAAAACCCCAGCTAATTCAGAGTTTGCTCATTTGTACTGTAAGACTAAATACATACAGATAGATAACTAATCACACTTCCTAATATATCACTCTCACTCATGTATCATGAGCTTTATCCTGTGTACAGGGTTGTGGGGGCCTGGAGTCTTTCCCAAGACACACACACACACACACACATTACGGGCAAATTGGGAGAAAATCGGAGTAAAAAAAACCTGCATGCACATGGGAATCGAATCGAGAGGTGGGAATCGAACCTGGACCCTTGAGGTGCAAGGCGACAGTGCTACCCACTACAATGGGTCAATGTTCACTTTTGCAATTAAAGTCTTCTTGGTTTTAAAAAATTATGAATGAAAACTAGTAAAGTTAACAACAACTATTTTAATTGATTTCAAAAATCTAAATACTAAAAATAATTTTTTTAACTAGATTATTTTTTCATTTAAATAATTTACATTTATCAATACATTCACGTCAGTGCCCTAGGATCGGCTGCGAACCTCCTGCGACCCAGTGCAGTACAAGTACTAGATAGAAGGAGTAAATACATTAATGTTTGCAAAAGTTCTGGCAACCAAGTTACTAAAAGTAACCCAACTCAAAACTGATTTGTCCCAGGGCCAAGTCACCAGCATCAAGTTATGTCTTTCTTCTCCATGTCATACGTTTTAAAAACACTGTGATAAGGGTGTGTGTTATTCATTAAAAGAAAACTAAAGTAAATGTAATTATATTTGTAATTATTTGCTTAAATATGACATTAAACTTTTCATAACAATGAGAAGTGATCGACCAGGCGACTCCTACCATTAAAATTATGGGACACAATAAGGAAATTATCAACTTTGTTACCCAGTAGTGTAGATAATCAGTCATCATTCCTACGTCATTACCGTTATCAGTCCACATATGTCTCAGCACTTTAATATTTCATGAAAGTGCTCATAATCCAACTGTTTTAAAGAGAAGATAAAGGGATCATTGGAATGCTGATCCTGAAGTATAGTTAAAGAAGCAGAGAGAAGCACTGCACTAGTATGAACACAATGACATCATTAGTTTCTGATCATTTAACATTTTTGAGTTGCAGTAAGAAGATCTGTTAGTAACATAGCTGGCAAACTGAGCACTAAAACCATCTTTTGTATTACAAAACATTAATGTTTAAGCTTTAGCAGATATGTTACACTGAAGGAATGTATTAATTTAACCACTATTTGTTCCAATGAGAAATATATATATATTTTTTACTTATGTGACTAAATTATAGACTCATAAACACGAGCTTACATATACATGCGACATTCATAACCACTGTAGTGAGACCACAAGTGCAAGTGTCCATAAAAATCCTTGCAGCTGTAAACCTTAAAGGATCTTTATTATTATTATTATTATTATTATTATTATTATTATATTTTCATACAATATATGGCCCAAAGTATCCGAACACCTGACCCTCACATCAAAGCTGTAAGCCTACACAGTGTCTCTGTATTGTAGAATTGTTCTATTATTTCTCATATTCTCTGATACTTACAGTAATCTAATGGTCATATGATCAATATATAGGCATATTGACTTGTTCAACCTTTAACGCTTATTTTGCAGCTGTCTAACCTATTGCTTACAAATGAGGCGACTATGTTAGAAATAGAAAATTATATTATTTGAGCTCACATTTCTACATCTAAGATAAATTTAATACAAGAAAAGGAAGCATAACTTTAAATGGCGTTTCTGTTCCATCAAGTGCGACAGTGAAAGACCTCTGTGTGATTATAGATTCCAGCCTTTTATTTGAAGCACATGTAGATAATATTATCAGGATAGTATTCTTTCACCTCAGAAATATTGCCAAGATAAGAAATATATTGTCACTAAATGATGCAGAAAAACTAGTGCATGCTTTTATCACTTCTAGGTTTTATCACTTCTAGGTAACGCCTTACTGTCTGGTTGTTTAACTAGGTGCATAAACAAGCTTCAGTTAGTCCAGAAAGCAGCAGCGAGAGTCCTCACAAGAACCAGAAGATACAAGCACATCACCCCTATCTTATCCACACTGCATTGGCCCCCTGTGAAATTTCACATCGATTTTAAAATACTACTATTGATGTATAAAGCATTAAATGGTTTCGCACCGCTGTATCTGAGTAAACTTCTAGTGTCTTACGACCCGCCACGCATACATTGATCACAGGATGCAGGCTGCTTGTCAGTACCGCGTATTATGAAAACTACAGCAGGGGGCAGAGCTTTTTCTTACAAAGCCCAAAGTTATGGAATAGTCTTCCAAATAGTGTTCGAGACTCAGACACAGTCACAGTGTTTAAGTCCAGGCTAAAAACCTATTTATTTAGCCAAGCATTTTTGTAAGTAGATTTGCCTTGGGTAAAAAAAGCAGATCTGGGGGACTCATGGAGGTAGAGTATTATAGTGAACTGGGATGTTTAGATGCGGTCGACCCCATTCTCATTGATCACTCAGATTTGTCGATGGTGAAGTGACTGGTTGATTTACATCTCAGGGAGGCTTCATGTCTGTGTTTCCTTCTGGCTCTCCCTTTTAGTTATGCTTTCATAGTTAGTACTGCCGGAGACCCTGCTTGCACTCTGCATTAAATATACATTTACATTATACATTGTTTGACTGTGACCATACCTAACTGCCATCTCTCCATCTCTTTTGCTCTCTCCTCTTCTCCCCTCTCTCTCTCTCTTTCCCTCTACCTATCTCTCTGTCGAGCTATATATGTTGCTCCTGAGCTGCCAGTGATCCAGACCCCCTCTGCCCCTTGGAGCTGTCTGACTTGTACCGGTGTCCTGCTTCTAGTTGGAGATCTCGTCGCATAGATGCCTGGTGTGGTCTCTCTAGGATACATGTGGTGACTGGAGACGGTTTCACTTTTCCAAGAAGACGGTCCTGTCCTCGGCTGATGCAGACAGCTGTTATCTTAGGACTTGAGACTTCAGACGCTCGATAGTTTAGGACCGGAGTTTCCTACAGTTTACCTGAGCGTCCAATAATGAACTGGACCCAATTTTAACTTAAACACATCTCCTGTTATACTGAACTTCCAGTCTCACAGAGTTTGATGCAGATCAATCCCTGCTATCCGTTTCACCCAAATGAGGATGGGTTCCCTGTTAAATCTGCTTTAGTAACCCAATTACATTAAACTATTTCAGCCATAACAAGAATCATTACACTAATCTGCATGTCTGAACCCCGAAGAGGGACTCGAACCTGGACCCTGGAAGTGCAAGGTGACAAAGCTAACCACTAAGTTGCCATGCCTCCCCAATTTTATATGATTTAATAAAAGTAGGAAACCGATGAAAAAATCTGACTGATCTGCACACAATTCACCATGATATATATATTTTTGGAAGCCAAAACAGTCGGCTCCTTTAGTTGAGCTGAGTCACATGATTTGTCTAGCCATGAAACATTCAGAATTTGCATCACACACACACTCACACACAGACAACTCGCAACCCCCGCCTCTGTTAGAATGAGATGTCAGACTTTATACTACCTGCACGATTCACAAGAATGACACATTTTGAAAAGCGAATAACTTGGCTATAACATAGACTCACAAGAAAGATTAGAAATTCACTGTACACTTATTTTGTAAGTCAGAAGAGTCGGCCCTTATTGGTGAGCGGAATCAAATAATTTGACTCACAGAAAACATTCAGAATTTCCATTATACACATGATTCCCAAGTGATACA
Source organism: Clarias gariepinus (assembly GCF_024256425.1). Lineage (NCBI taxonomy): Eukaryota > Metazoa > Chordata > Actinopteri > Siluriformes > Clariidae > Clarias > Clarias gariepinus. The sequence goes on along the minus strand of NC_071101.1, from coordinate 37,449,187 downwards.
AATCAAAAGAGTCACACTTATTGGTGAGCTGAATCAATTGATTCGACTCCCATACAAGATTCGGAACTCCCATGCCTATATTGTGCGCGAGCGGAACTGCTTATAGCGCGGCAGAAAAAGAGGGAAATTTAAAACTGTACGCACGAGCAGCGTCAACAACAGCTGTTAATGGACCAATCACAAATACAGCACTACCTTCTCTTCACGTGCACTACGTAGTCCCGAAAGCTGTTACGTCTCACCCTATCTAGTGCACTTCAATCAGCGATAGGCGCCATTGGTAATCCAGTCAGTGCAGTCGCTATGGAAGGAGGACGCTTCAACCTGGAGTTTAACGTTCATACAGTGTAAAACAGCTAATACACGGAGTAATTAATAGATGATGGACTATGTACGAGAATCGGTAAATAGATAGATAACTATAATAAAAATAAGTTTTTAACTGAGGTGCCTGTGATAGCGGCGAACGAACTCACGTTAGATTTAGCACAGTTAGCTAACTTAGCTATCGCACCATTATGCTAGTTGTCAGAACGTAAATAATTTTTTTTAAATGCTAAGTCAAATATTCTCTCTATCATATCTGGGTGATTATTAGCATATATAATTTATTGTACTGCTTCACCACAAGTTTACATGTTCACTCTTTCGCTAACATGACTAAGTCTCTTTATAAGCTAAGTTATTCCTTGCTCATGGTAAACTTAGCCATGCTAGTGCTACTATAATAAAAAAAAATTACTTTCTTAGCAGAAGTAATTATTAATCATGACCTGACAAGGTAAACGTTACTTAAAGTTACGCGGCGCTTGATTTTATGCACAAACACTTATTTAACATTTGTTAAACATAAATGTAAAGGAATAAACTAATGCTGCAGCTCTGTCCCAAGTGAAGTGTCCTTCTTCTTCACTTTTATTTTAGTCCCTGTGCCTGGATTCCCCTTCCAAACACAGCTACATCGGAAGCTTTTACGCTCCTCCGGATAAGATGGGCACACGGCTGATGGGACAACACCAGGACAAGTCCAGCAGCGACCCGATGAGGACCAGCAGACACACACATCACACAGCGCCTGACCCTGGGAGCAGAGGTGAAGGAACTGAAGTGATGCATAAAATTCTGTATCTTGTATCTTGTTTTTTTTGCAGCTGTCCTCCGCCTCAGTGCGTACTAAACACTGCATTCCCTGCCAACTGGAAGAAAGAAGCACACCTAAAGCTTGTCTTTGTTACTATATCAACATTCTTTTTAATTCTTTCTCTCTTCAATTCACCCATGCATGCTTGCTCTCATCAATCCATCAATTACACAGGGGTAGCCCAGTGGTTAAGGCATTGGACTACGGTTCGGAAGATCCCAGGTTCAAACCCCACAACCACCAAGTTGCAAGGCCCTTAACCCTCAACTGCTCAGATGTATAATGAGATAAAAAAAAATGTAAGTCGCTCTGGATAAGAGCGTCTGCCAAATGCCTAAGTGTCAATGTTCTACAGTATGTTCTCCATTGGTGCATACTCTAATTCCAACCATCCGTGTTCTCTATTCACCAATCTATTCATCCAGACATGCATGCTTCATCCTTTCATTCATGTTTTTTGTCTAGCTGTGCATGCACGCTTCCCATCCATCCATCCATCCATCCATCCATCAGTCATGCATACTTTTCTTCCATTTATAAAAGATCAATATGGATCAATAAAAGAGCATCCACCTATTCAGCTCTATCTATCCACGTGTCCATCCTTCCCTGTTCTCTATTCTTAATTTTTTAAGTCACAATTAGCCCTTTTTAAAGTGAGCTAATATCAATATTGTCATCAATTAAATTGTGTTAGACTTCATCATGGACACCTTTATATCATAATAAATTGTATTTATTGTATAAACTTTAAAAATTATGTATTTGTTCACATTTCAGTGCCTTTTATGGATAAAAAAAATGACTTTTTTTCTAGATATAAAAAATTGATCAATGGCTTGATTTTTTTAAAATATCACGTTATTGCTTTGAAGTATAGGGATAACACTTTTATGATCATTTATTATATCAGTGGTAATAACATGCTGATGTGTGTGTGTGCGTGTTGTATAAATAGCAGTGATAGCAGCACTGAAGACTCTGCAGGAGAAGATGAGGCGCCTGGAGTTGGAGCGTCAGCAGGCGGAGAAGAATGTAGAGAGGTTTGCTCAGGCCACGCGCCAGTTTGGCAGCTCTGGAAACCAAAGCAGTCAGCAGCAGCTACAGGACAGAGAGGGAGAGTCTTCAAAGAGAAAAGGTGTTGCACTTGTCATTTTTTTATTTTATATATATATATATATATATTATGACATGTAATAGTATATTGTTAGACACGTGATAGTATATTATTAGCCAAACCCTTTCTTTCTCTGGTGCTGGTGAAGAGCTGGTGTCACAGTTGCACTCGGCAGAAGCTCGATGCACCCTTCTGGAAAAACAACTGGAATACATGAGGAAGATGGTGGAGAGAGCACAAAGCGTGAAAACGCCTCCAGTGGACAGAGATGTGAGTGATCTGATAAAATAACATGAGTGAGGCAAAAATCCCTAATGGTATGTTGTATGTGATGCTTTACTGCTTGTTAATAATCTTTTATAGGAGCGGGTGCAGCAGAAGAAGAGCAAACACACTGAGCCACAGATCCAGGCTCAGTTACAAAAACTGGAGGAAGAGTGTATCAAGCTTACTAACACACAGTCTGAAGCAGAGGTATGGACATATTTTCTGTCTCTCTTACACTCACACACACTTAAAAGAGTGCATAAAATCGCCACCTCACATATCCCGATGTTCTTATATCTTATATAAGTCACTAAGTGCGAACACTAACCTAGGATTAGCCCTTGAATTGTACGCACCTCTCACGCAGCCTTTGAACCTATCTATAGGTCTATATTGAGGACCAGTATTCTGGATTAGGATTTGAGACATTTGACAATGTTGACAGGCCCGACAATGGCAGGGAGTGTTAGAGTCAGAAGACTTGAAAACCATTAAGACCATGATTTTTTGTTTTGTGTTGGGAGAGGAGCATCATACTGAATTACTGTTTTTAATCCTTGTGCTAATGTGTTTTTCTCAAGAGGAAGATCAAGCTCTTGGAACGGAAGTTACTCGAAGAGGAACATGAGCGCAAACTTGTACAGGAGAAAGCCGAGGAGGTATGTAAACATAGGCGTCGAGCCTACAAACTATCAAAGCCATGGAAGTGAATAAAGAAGTTCTCTCTGGCTGTGAATTAAATATGTGCAGATGCTGCTGCTGTAGTAAAGATGCTTTCTGAATCCAGTTACAGAGAGAGCTGGAGGCAAACCTATTTTTGGCTGCTGAAGTGAAAACCAAGAAAAAGAAGAAAAACAAAGAGAAGGCCTCAACTAAGGTAATGACTTTTGCAGAGGCATTGTAATGCTTTTACCACTAGATGGCACTGTATTCAAAGTTGTTAATGGATTTATAGCTCAGATTTAGTCATTTTTTTATTTCAGAAACCTGTTAATGATGCTCCTCGGTGTGTCTCCAAGGTCAAGCAAATGCCGTTCGTCGCTGGAACTGTGAGCATCATTATTGTTACCGATCCTTACACACAAATCTGACAAAGCATTCGCTTTTACTGTTTTAGTCCTGAACGTTCTTTTTTGTTTTGGTGCCAGTCAACAAGCCCCAGTCACTCGGTTAACGCCAACGTTCAGACAGTGCTGCATCTGCTGAAGACCAGGCAGCCTCGGCTGTGTGAGAGGATGCAGTCTCTGCCTGGGTCTGAACCTAAAAAGCGCACTGGCTTGCACCGAGCCCCGGAATCGCCCGATGATGCTGCTGCAGCCCTGGGCAGCCTTTCTGATCTGCTTCTGGCTCTACAGGATGAACTGGGCCACATGAGCTTGTGCGTAACTGCATGCATGCAAGATTTATGATACAAAGATTCAGGATCACATCCTCTAGTACATTAAGTGTTTGTTTAAAACAGTTGTGTAATTCAGACCTATGTGATTTGCAGTGAACATCAGGAGCTGGTTAGGCAGATAGACGAGACTGAGAAACGTGAGCTCAGGGAGGATCTGGAGAGAGAGCTGGACTGCTTAGTCAGGAGGATGGAGGAGAAGGCGGGGCAAATCACCAAACTACGCAAGCACCAGCAAACCGTAAGTTTCTTTTGTCCATAGCCGGGAGATTAATAGGCTAGGGAAAACACACCTGGAAGACTGAGATTGAGACGGATAAAAATATCACGGTTAAAAAAAAAAAGTTTGGATAAAAACGGAGAAGTTGCAGATTGAAGATAATTCCTTTCAGATAAGACCCTTTCATAGTTCAGGATAAACCATGCTCATGTGACTGTGTTTATGTAGTAGTCAGAGGAAATACATTACCAAGGGTTTTGTCTTTGTTTGACTGGGTCAACGAAAAGAACTATCTAATTTCTAATTCTGGAAATCTGTATTGGCTACCAGGAAACACCTGAGCTCTTATTTTTACCAACTGCAGCATTGGCTGATTTAAACAGTAATCACACTATGTATATACAGCACCACTCAAAAGTTTAGACACAAGTTTGGATTTTTTTTCTACATTCTAGAACAACAACGGCAACAGTCAGGTGTTATTTTAATAAATGAAGGTCAGCTGTTCTGTAACAGTTCTTCCAAGAACAGTATTGTCGAGTGCTTTTGCAAAACCCATCAACCATCTTTTGACAGGTACTGTAGATACCCATCATTATTGATGATGATATTATTATCTGCAATCTCTTTAAGCCTGGCTTTATTTTGATAGAGCAGTATTTTTCTCAGCTGACGTTACTGCATGGAAACAGAATGCTAATACTGTGTTATGTTTTACACTTTGCTTCTGATGATATTAAGGTTCATATTTGAATCCAGCGTGCATTAAGCTGCTCAGCTCTTTATCAGTGTGTGCATTAAATCATTTCCAGGTCCAAAAGCTCTCCTGGTGCAGCCCGAAGACACCCCGGAAGCCCAGGCGCGCAGCAAGCGCTGACAGCCGGTGTTTAACCAGAGTCCAGGTAGTGCCCTCTTCTGTAGAAAAAGCCTCGCCCTCCAGACCACAAAGACACCAAACACTCCAGGTTCTCAGAGACGCCCAGAAAATACAGTCGAGTCTCAGAAAACAGGACATTACCTGGGAAACATAGCTCTTTAACATTCCACTCAATTTTGAACCAGCGGATAGGAAGTCAAGGAGAGTGCTGGAATGAAATGTAAAGTAATAATCGCTTTAAGGATGTATAGTGTGTGTGTGTTTGTTGTTTGTTATGGACGATTTATAATGGTTGACTTGTAGATTTTTAACCCATGTTTTTTGTCAGTTTTCTTGTTATTTTTAATTGTCATGCTTTTTTTATATATATTTGTATATTTGCACTGTATAAATACATGAATATTTTAATAAAACATCGCCATGGTCATGTGCTAGGAGTTTCCTCTCTATAAATGTTGTTAATAGCCGTAGATAAGCATTGGTTTCGTTTTTTTAAAAAGGATAAGGGACGGGGTTTGAAGTGCAGCACATGGGCTTAGTTTGATCTTAGAGCTAGGATTTCTGGTTTTGTAATCAGTTAGGTATATCACCATGGTGACCGCCCAGACAGCGTGCTCAGGGGTCAGGTCAGGTTCAGAAAGTGTAAACAGCACATGGGCGAATGATACTTTGGGGCGCTTATGTAGTGTAAGTACCTCTAGCAGGCATAGATTTAAAGCTCAGCAGAAATCCCCTAAAGATTTTTTTTTTTTTTTTACTTTTGTTTGGGTAAATTTTGTATCTTCCAGATATTACGGCTTTAAGCTTTATTTTTAGAACAATTATTAATGCTGAATTAACTGCTGCTTATGAAATTATTTTAATTCACTCTTTTCTAAGTAAAGTTTTTGCCATGGTTCATGACCTGGGACATGAGGTTATTCTCTCTATAGGCAAGACAAGCACATGCAAAGGCTCAGCTTTATTATTTTCACCTTACCACTAAATATGGTAGAATATGAATAACTTATAATCTTAGGTTGTGTCATCAATTTTTACCTGGTTTTAACATCTGTCTTCTGCAAATGAGAAATTCAAGACAAGTTAACCAAGGTTAGGTTTTGTTAAGCAGGACTGGTTTTGTTTTTGCTCCTGCTGCTGCTATATTCATGTGACCTTAATGAGTTTCGTGATGTAGGTGAAATTCTCACACAGTGTTTAAATACCACGCAGTACAGTTAGTAATACTCATAGTTCCATAAATGAGATTTATGTGTGCACCAAGTCTGTTCGTTTTATTTTTTAATTTTTTAAACACATGCTTGTCTTGAATTTCTCATTTAATAAATTGATGACAACCTAAGATTTTAAGTTATTCATATTTTATCATATTTAGTGATGGTTATTTGAAAATAATAAAGCTGAGCCATGGAAACTTGTACCATGAAAAGGCAGGTCATGTAGTTCATAGATTTGGGGGCAAACATCATAATAAGGACATGGACAAATGTGTGTGAAGCACGCAAAAGGGACAGCTGCTCCGGCGACATACAGCTCTTGGAAAACCCCACAGAGTCCAGGAACATTATAGCAGGACTTGAAAAAGAAAAATGAGAAGTCATAAGCATCATTTTAAACCCTAAATAACTCTATTTAAAGAAAAAAGAAAGAAATGCAGCTGCTGCACTGGTTGTGTCTAAGTTGTACTTATCTAACCAGTATGACAAGACTGTGGTGTGAATCAAAGTAATGGCTGATATATAAAGCGCTTCACATTTCCAAGGAATACAGTCTGTGTTTTTTAAAAATTATTCCTGTTTAAAAAAAGAAAAAGAAAAAACAAACACACAAAAAATGAGGACAGGATGCAGGAGAAAGTGGAGTTTGTATGCGAGTGTGTCATTGGATTGTGTGTCTGGATAAACTGAATTAGACATGGTGCGAGGCAAGACTTGAGAATGCCTGAGATTTTATCTCAGTTTTCGTCTTATTCGTGAAGAGCGTAGGATTGAAACGAGATTGGAATTCTGTTTTGTGCAAAGAGTTCCTGAATGTTGCTGATAAACTCTTGTATCGCACTAATTTTTAGAGGAATTTTTTACTCTCGTTTTCTGGGAAGGCTCACTGTTCAGGATTCAGTTCAGCTAGGAGAGCGTAAGGCACTGATGTCAGGACGACAAGGACGCTCCAGTTCCGGTTTAAAGCTGGGTCGAGAGGTCAGTCAGGGCTCTTCCTTTCCAACCTTGACACTGCATGTCTTTATGGAGGTGGCTTTGTGTGCGGGGGCAAAAGAAAGAACATTGTACACAGATATTCTTGAAACTTTGCACTTGATCAGGTGTCATTGTTTTGGCTCTCTGATGCCGGTGGTCACAGGACAAGTATGCTAAATTAGCGAAAAGCAGAGTATGACTAAATACATGATTGTAAGCAAAATTCATAACGAATCTTGTGATTGTGTAACGGACTTTTCGACACATCCTGTACAGGACAGTGATTTTTTATCTTTTTTTGCTTGATCATCAAAAATTAGAGGCTCATCCTGTTAACTGTAAAAAAAAAAAAAGGAGGAAACAGGACAGAACATTGGGGGAAGATGAGTAATCGCATAAAGGAGTGTGATATTAAGCAAAATGAGGGCTTTGGAAGGACACAAGGCAGATTACTGGGTTGTAATTTTCCTACAGCATTTTAAAGACAGTACCACGCCTTAGAGCAACACAAGGTCGAATAAAACTAGCAAAGCACACGTATTGGTCAATAATTGATCCTGTAACTAAGCGTAGAAATAATAAAACCCCAGAGGCATGCTTTGATGCCAAAACATGGGCAACTGTGTGAAAGAGAGAGAGACAAAACTTCAACTGTTTTGGAGAACATGCTTTGCCTCACAAATTAAATTTTGAATAATGTAAACAGTTATTAAAGAGGTTAATTTTCAGCATCAGAAAAACTTTTCCCTTCAGGTGAACCAGTGGGGAAAGTAGGACAGTAGTGCAAGGCTTGGTTTGTTGTAGGCGTTTACAGGTCGGCTAGGAAAGTGGTAATTATGCAGCTTTTTCCTCCATGTCATTATATCAAGTGCTAAAAACGTACATGTCCTGTTGCATAGTACATTCAATCCTCTTAAACTGAATTTTAAAAGTTAAAAATACTGGACTTGAGCTTGTATACATGAAGTATTCGGAGAGAAAAAAAAATTAAAAAAAAAAATCACACACAAGTTTGGATATTGTTTATCACTCAGATTTTAATTCTTGGTTGAATTTTCAATCTTCACAACTAATCAGCACTGCAAAATTAAAGACAATTAAAAAAAACGCAGCTGAAAACATTTTAAGGCAGACCTCGTGGCAACATAAAGAAACAGCAATTGTTGGGTGCAGGAGTGTGTATTTTACGCTCTCTCTCAGGTGCAAAGGTCATCCACGGTTCATATACGCACGTACTCGTACTTTACGTAACTCGAGAGAAGGAAATGAGCGTCGGGTTTTTTATACAAACCCACACAAAAGATTAAGCTTTCCACTTAACTCGGCTCTCAGCTTTCTACATCATACAGCATTAGAGTTGAAACAAAAATAAGTCTTTGCTCAGGCACAAACATGCAGACTTTGTCTTAAAGACAAAAAGACGATCTTAAGTTTTTTTTTCCAACCTTTGACATCGTTAAGGCACTTTGTTTTTCGAGGAAACTAATAATAGCAGTTAGGGAAGAAAAGAAGAAGCACAAAAAAATTCATAAAATTCAGTGAGTTCAGAACCATTTGTTATGGCTGGTTCTGTAGAAATGAACCGTGATCATGTTGAAGCATTAGTGACTGGGGTCTCATGGAGGATGAAAATCGAGACAAAAAGAGAACAATTTATGTTATGTTTAAAAAGAAAAAAAAATTGGAACCTTGACAATAATGTGACTTTAGTCTTTAAAGTAAACACATCCTTGCTACACCAGGAACCTTTACGGCGAGCACTGAACATTTGCATTAACCCTTAACCTGACTGACACTCAGAGAAATACTACCAGTGCTGTTTGACACACTCAGGACTCCTTTGGCATTAAAAAAGAAAAAAAAAAAAGCATTTGATTTTTTTTTTTTTACAAACAACACAAAAGTGGTTTTGGTTGAAACAGGAAGCTTTTGACAGCAGGATCTAAAAAGCTAAATGACAGCAAACATTAAGTCAGAAAGGACAACAACAACAAAAAAAAAAGATATTAGTAGTAATAAAATCATGGCACGGAACAAACCCAAGCTGACAGAACACACAGCATCAGATTATTAGCAGCAAACTAATCAGAATCTCCAAATCTTCATTTCATCTCAGGCACTAAAGCTTCTTCAGGAATAACATGCAGTGCTGCGTACATGGATTTCGCTTCAACAAACCATCATAATAATCACACATCTACTGTGTATTAGAACCAAAAATGGCCTTCTATATGACTATTAAATACGAGGGAAGAAGTATACGGGTCTGTGTAAGAAATGATCCCGTGTTGGACAGAAACAACCAGGATCATATGGGATCAGATTTGTGTAAAAAAAAAAAAAAAAAAAAAAGATTTGTAGGTTGTCTTCCAAAATAATTCAAAAGCAGCCTGGCCTATCAAGACACGGCATTGTAATACTTCTCCTCATGCAGGTGGATAATAAGGACACAGCACTGTAAGACCACACCCACACAGAGCTGGCCAATCAGGAAGCAGCAGATCCGGGCATTAGAAAGCAGCTTGGATCGAATGGGATCATATTTGTGTCAAAAAAGAGAGAACAAAAAACAAGAAGTAAATGTTGTCCTCAAAAAGGGTTCAAAAGCCGTTGGCCAATCAGGACAGAGCACTGTAAGTCACCGTGTGAAGTGCAAATAAATAAAAAATGATCAGGTAAAAAAAAAAAAAAAAAAAGGTGACTATCATTAATCTTCTTTTTATAAAACTAAGTTTTCAACACCACCTTTCCTTTATTTACCCCTCTACTCAAACTTTTTATGCACTTTTCTGAGCTTGGATGCAACGAAACTAGAATGTGAATGCCCTTTGACCTCTTGCCCAGCTTCCTTCTTTCTGATAAAAAAAACAAACATTTTTGGGGAAAAAAACCAAAAAACAGCTGCTCTGGCAGGTGTGTTTAGTACCTCCAGATTTGTTTTATTTTTTATTAAAAGACAGATCAAGATAAAGGGCATGTAAAAGCTGCAGCAAAGCATAAGGCAGGCTTTAGGCTACGGAGCCAAGGCTTTAGAATGAGTCACTAACCATGACGTGGAATTAACTAATTGTTAATTAATATATTCTGTAGAATATAGCAAACAGTCCAGCTGGCAGCCTCTCTCAACCTCACTGATAATCTAGAGCAAGCACGCAAACACACACATGTACACACACCCTGCTTCAGCAGGAAGTGGCAGACTAGAGTCTATTCTCATGCATTCACACTTTTAAGGCTCAAAGAAGATGAAGGGGGACGACAAGCAAGGCAACTCACTCGACCCAACCATCAGGGACAGAAAAAAAGAAAAAGAAAAAAAGAACACTTCAGGTTTAAACAATACAATTAATTATTACTGTTTTAGTAAGGAATTTGGCTAGTGGCGTTTTATATTCATTATAATCCTGTCAACACCGTGGCTAAAGTCCTAAACTGAGGACTGAGCCGGTTATTAGGATTTATTGCGAACAGATCATGAGCTCTCATTTGGCTGAAAATGAAAAGAACAATAAATGATAACCAAAAAAAAACAATAATAACCCAAAAAAAAATCTCCACATAGAGTAACAGAAAGTGATTTTTTTTTTTTTTTTTAAAAAAAGCAAAGCTAAAGTAAGAAATAAATTATCCAAAATTGTTTTTTTTTTTTAAAAGAAAAATTATTATTTTTGACATAAATCTATGGCTTTAAGGAGAGTGGAATTCTGAGGGAGGACTGGATTTACCCTCTCTTACAAGATGTGCAAAAAAAGAAAAGAGAAAATGAAAAAAAAAAAAAAACATACAAAAACCAAGCCAGTGTGTCTAAAACTCTTACGCGTCCAAACATAACCCTGGTTAGGTTACACTTAAGTATAAGGAAGCGTGTACTGCTGACATTTAACCTCCAACTTTAAAGCAGCGGTGTTGAAAACCTGCTGAAGAATGTAATGAAAAAGTTAGACAGGCTTGTCTATGGGGTAAGTGACAATTTTCTTTGTGTGCGCTTGTGTGTGGTTTTTTTTTTTTGGGCGGGGGTCATGTCATTGATGTGCAACGCTGTATGTCTAAGTGGTGCCATATTTTACAGAGTGTGGTAGTTGCGGTCCTTGGACTTGCAGAACTTGTAGAGAAAGAAGATGACGGCTTGAAGGCCAAGAACGAGGACAATCCCGCCGATGAAGCTGGCAGCATCGAACGTGGATTTTTTCTGAGGAGTCGGGGACGGACTTACCGTGGTGGTGTCTGCAAGGTAGAGACAGAGAAAGAGAGAGACAAACGGAAATAGTCATGACTACCTGTTCTTTATCAAAGGAATAATCCACGTGCAGGGCAGGAATTAGCACTTACTGGAAATGGGGGTACTTGTAGTGGTAGTAGATGTGGTCGACACAGCTAAAAAAATTTAAAAATATAAAAATATTTAGGGTAAGACATTAAAAAGCAACTGACTTACAATTTGTACCAAAAAGCTCATATAGATAAAAGTACCACTTTAACGGATTACTTTTGGAAAACCTTACATGTAGCATTAGTGGTGGCGGTGGTGTTGGTGACTGCTGATGTAGCACTGGTGGTGGTCACACTGGCGTTGGTGGTCAACGCAGTGGTTTCTGTTGAAGGAGCTGTAGTGACTGAAAGGAAATAAAAATAGAAGTGTTAGTTTGGTCTAGAGCTGATATCTGGACTATAAAACTATAAGACTGAACTCAACTGTGTAACAGTACAAAGTTTAAAACAATCAGACAGTTACAGGTTTACACATCAGTGATTGTGGGGGAGAGGGGAAGAACTTACCTGAGCAAGTGGTGTTGGTGCAGTTTGTATCAGAAGTGGGATAACAGGTGGTGGTATCTATTAAAGAAAGAAAAGAAATTGGTATTGGTTTATTCGTTCTAGTCATGGAAGGATGCAGTGCGTTCTGCTGGAACCTGATACCAAACGTGAAGCAGGGATGTGATGGAAGAATCATGTCAGTAGTCCTGCTTAAATTTATTAGTTGAGAGATTTTAACAGCTCTTGGGCCCATTGGCCCTACTGGTTAGATCACTTACTGGACGTGATGGCACATGCTACAGTTTCCTGAACTGAGTGATCTTATCACTCATGCCGGGAGTGTCATTTTACCCCGTGCTCTGGCTCTGTACCCACATGGTCGCTCCTTCTTCTGACCTCTCTACTTTACACGGCCACAAATCAGGCTATAAACCAAGTGCGTATACACAGTGCTTGGATTAATCATTTATACCGTTGCAGATTTAGACTCTTCTATGCTACTGCTCAATATACACCATGTTTTATGTTTTAATATAGCCTACAGATCTGCCCTGTACTAACCGGTCCTGTCTGACTACTTCCACTCCACCCTATAATGCTCCTAAAAGCTTTTTTCTTTTTAAACACAATGAGACATACTGTTTGTGTGCATGTGTGTGTCTGTGTGTGTGCAAATGGCTCCCTGGCTTTTCTGTTTATTTGCACTGATTTATTTCAGAGATGCAGTCCTAAAAAAAATAAAATAAAATAAAAAATGTCACGCTGATAGTGAAGAGCACCTTGTACAGACAGGGGATGAGCTCTTTGAACACTCCAAAGATTTTATGACTCAGCTCCAGTGAGGTTTATTGGTAATACAGTTTCCTGGATAACATTGCGGGGTGTGGCAGAGGGTGGAGTTAGTTGTCCAAACGCTAAACCTTAATACTGTAGCTGCTTATAAACTCAAAGCACAGAACGAGGATCCTGATTCGTGATAAACCATCAATTTGCACTGAAAACAGAAAGTGCTGTTAAAATTCTATGGATGGACGCAGTTTCATGGTCATCTTGTTCGGCTTCCTACTTGCCACGCCAAGCCCATTTTATCTCTGTAAAGGAGTTTAGTCCACACTTTATCGTTTTGTAATTGTTTACGCTCGTTTCTTGTGTCCAACACTGTTCTGCTGAAGCAACATTCTGTTGACAAAGAAAATAAGAAAAAGGAATAAGGAAACGGTACTTACTCGAGCATGTCATCCATAAACATTGAGCATTCGTGCACTCCACACAAGAAGTCTTGGCTGTACAGTTCACTTCTGTGCCTGGAAAGGAAAAAATCCAGAGTTAAAGGATTAGGCGAAATTCACTTTTGGACCCCCAAATCATTTAAATAAACACTAAACCAGTACATTCCGAGAAGAAGCGAAACAAAAAGGTATGAAAAAAAAAATCAAGTTATTTCAGCTGGAGCATTAACCATTAACACACACACACACACTCTTTAGGGGAGCTCTGAGACTTGTGTTAAGGAAATAGTAAAATTTCGGACATTTAAACAATAAACAGAATCATCTTCAGACTAAAGTGATGTCACATCTCATAGCATTTAGTTTATGCAAATCCTCTAGCGGTTTCACCCTTTGTATGGTTCATTCAAAAAAGTGATGACTGACAGGTATCTCACTCTGGTGTAAACCGAAACAACCGGTTCAAGAGTGTTTGAAGTGAACCTGTCTCAACCCTGAATTAACACAGCCCACTTGTGCGGATGTGAGCGGCATAAGGTGCTAATGGATCCAAAGAGCTGTAGTGGTACAAAAAATTTTCTGGTATGTGGACAAAAAAGAAAATACATGCTGGTTGTGATAGACAAAATTATTATTCAATGTTTTCCACACTCTGTTTTTCCATCTAATGGATCAAATTGTTTTCACAGTAAGACGTTATTATAAGCATATCTGTGCCTGGGCCATGTAATACATCCTGATAGAAAGTCTGTTTTATACTAGGTGCTTTTATACCAGGTTCAATTTGCCCTACCAATGTCCAAACCCAAGCCACTGGACGCCCAGATTAAATGGGAGGGTTGCATCAGAAAAAGGGCATCTGGGCCTCCGAGTGGTGCAGTGGTAAAGCTCTCGCCCTATCATCCGAAGATCGCGAGCTGATTGGCCGAGCTCTCTCCGGGGGGAGGGATGAGAGGTACTTAGTGCTTCCACATTAATTACAGCTCTACAGCCAATTAGGGGCATCTGTGAGCTCACTCAAGAGGAGGCAGCGGTTAGCGTTATCCTCCAAGTGTGTTACGCTGCCCCGAACAGCGTATGAGCGAGCAGTTTAAAAAGATGCGGTGTAAAACGCGTGATAGTCTTCTACCCTCCCGACTGAGTAGTAGTAGTAGTTTAATATGGGAGTGCCCCTAGTGACAGGGAGGTATTGGAAATCCAAATCTAAATTTAATCCAAAGAAAAGGGCATCTGGTGTAAAACCTGTGCCTAGTTGTGGAGCAGACGGAAGACTATCAACATATCAAAGCAGTTGAAGATTGAATGGTAGTGAGGAGATTTGAACCTGGGTCCTTCTGAACCGTAGTCCACATAACACTTATTAACTTGGATGTCTTGGGTTTGATGTGCCATCTAAGTGTCTGAAATGTTTTTATGCACAGTAACATTGAACACACAGACGAGCTCAAGGATCTCTTCAATGATCTCTTTAAACACTCGTGATTGTCGTCACAAGCTGCGTCTTCATATCTCAAAAAAAAAAAAACGAAACAAAAACAAACATGTGCAACATGAACCAGAAGAACAAGGGGGGGGGAAAAAAGCCAAGTCACTGGTTTGAAGGCTCCCTGAGAAAGGAGCTGCTCCATGAACATAAACATTCTGCTGCTGACATCTTGGAGTTTTCATGACTCATGCCAGGCACCCAAGCTAGAAGTTTCCTTCAGGCCAGGAGACATTTTGTAAAATGATCTCTGTCAGGGTGAAGTGTTTGGTTTGGGAGAAACAAGACAGACGGGATCACAGGTTAAACATGGCTACCTCATAATTTATACAGCACAAACATGTCACGTTTAACCACTAATCAGGGTTTTTCAATAAGATTAAGCCTCGAATACATCCATGTCCAGTTTTAAATATGTATTTACACTTTCAACTGTTGAATAAATCGTATAATCCATGGCTTTTGTTCAGTTCATCTCAGTGACAGACGGCCATTAAACGCAGCACATTTTGTAAACATGTATTGTAACCTGATAGACAACTTGGAAACCCCCTTTTTTTTTTTTTTTTTTAAATAAACTACTTTTTAAAAATCGTAAACCACTGAAATGTTTCCTGTGTGATGCAACCTTCGTCGGTGATTCTGAAGTGGCTAACAGGCTAACTGTTACTAAAAACATACAAACACACCAGCTGCTCGGCTTTAGACTGTACAGAGGGCCAAAAGATTTACTTTTACTCCTGGTGACTATTATAAAAAAAAAACATTTCACATATTAAATATGTTTTAAACTTGAAGTTTGTCCGCAAATGTGTCACTTTATTTTATTTATTTTTTTACTAAAGAGCTAATCACGACCAAATAAAACAAACCAAAAAAAAAGGAAGCTAGATGGCTAATGCTAATGCTAAACCGAATGCCAAACAGCTCGATTTGAGACTGCGCAGGTCGCGCGCGCTCTCTCTCTATTTTACACACACACACACACACGCACAGGCCAGTGCTCAATCTCATCTCAGTTAGTGTACTTACCCATACAAGAGCCAAAACCAGCCAGCACGACTGTCACACAGAGAATTCTCCAAAACATCTTGATGTCACCTTGATATTCTTTTCTCTCTTATCCGACGGGACAGGACGGACTCGCCTGCTGGATGTACAGTACAGTGTGTGAGACTGAAGCAAACGCACTTCCTGCTCTGCGAGTCATGTGGCAGGTTTTTCATAATGCCACGTGTTCCCTCCCCCTTCGCCACCCAGGGGGAAAAAAATATCTAAAAAAGAAAAGCCAATTTATAAAATCATTATATATTCTGAGTCCAGGTCGTGATCTGGATGCATAAAAAATACACAAAAGGTTTACTACAGGATAAAATCTTACAGAGACTTCTGCTTCAACTTCTATACAACCCTTTAATCCCAGTTTATCATGTGTCTCCACCTGCTGGAGGACGTTTAAACCTGGGATTAAGACTAGTAACCTTTTATATTTATTTATTTATTTGTTTATTTATTAATAATTCTCTATTCTTAAAACTGTGAAGCACACCCAATACTGTGAAACTCCCACCACCATGCTTCACCCCAGAGATATTAAAGGCACAAGTCAGTTCCTGTTTTGTGAGATTTTTCTTTGGGGATTGCTATTTTTATTATATGTTTAGTACATAAAACAATGTTGTTTTATTACAACCTATAACCTATAAAAGTTTTTAAATCAATTATGCAAATAAGTGCTTGGTAGTGTGAGTGTACATGGTATCAGCTCCAAGGGTCATGGTTTAATCCTAATTACAAATTGTCTGTGCTGTGCTTCCCTGCAAGTTCTCCTCATATTTACATGGGTTTCTCCCTGGTTATCTGGTTTAATTAGAACTTATTCCCACTTGTGAATGTGGCAGCATGGTGGCTAGGTGGATAGCACTGTCGCCTTGTACCTCCAGGTTCAAGGGTGCGATTCAGACCTTGTGTCTGTGTGCGTGGAGTTTGCATGTTCTCCCCGTGCTTGGTGGGTTTCCTCCCACAGTCCAAAGACTCGGATAATTCCATAAATCCGTACATCTAGGAACTTCTGTAGTACAGCTAGGAAGTGTGGAGGCCAATAGTGACCACTGTATTTTTTCCCATTTTTACGACCGTGGTAGGTCAACATTCCCATGCGCATTCACACACCACCATTAGTCTAATCTGCATGTCTTTGGAGGAGAAACTGCCATGACTGAACTTCACCCCACGGAACAGAGTCCAGTTGGGATAAACTGGAAATTGAGTCTACTTTATTCTGACATGGGGATTTGAGTTTGTTCATTCCAGCTACAAAAGCATTACCAAGGTCAGCTACTGATACCAGGATGCTGAGGAGGCTCCTGTTCCAGTTTATATAATTGATATCAGGAGTTTTAAGTTTGCTTTGTGCACAGGAATTGTTTCCAACAAATGGAAATTGTCATGCTACAGCATATAAGAGCATTCTGGAGTGTAGTGAGGGGTGTACAAACATTGTTTAGGGTGTACATATTTTTGTCCATATTCTGGATGAATTACTCTATCTGTATATACACATATACACACATATGTATATTCATGCATATTTTTTTTTCCCAGAAAGAGCTCCTTTTCTAAAAGTTCTGCGTTAAAAGTTGGCACCTTCCTCTCGAACTTAATACCACAATACATCTTTTCTTCTACCAAGGAACCTCGTGTAAACTGTTATCTGGTTTTCCTTTGCAGTTTAAGTATTATACAGCACCAAACACTATTTATTTATTTACTTATTTTTAATTAGCTATAAACAGTCTGTGTAGTAGCCTGGATGTGTATTTGAAATCAGCGCCATCCTAAACCTTTCGCCGCTAGATGGCGCCAGAGATAACGATTACTATTTTGTCCAGGAAATTATTTATTAACGTATTCATTTATGAATAATAGATTATTGGAATCTCGAAACCTCATTTGACTTGAATTTAATTACATTAAATTACAAAAAAAAAAAAATCTTTTGGTTTGTAGTGCAAATATACAAAATTAATGGACTATATAGATATAGAGCATATAATAAAAAAAAAATAAAACAGATTAAAAGTATGATTTCATATAAGAGGTATAAGGTCTATTATTACTATAAGCAATGCTTAATTTGGGAAGCCAAATCATGTTTGGTTTTCTACTTCTCACTGAAACAGTCCTTTATGTGTTTATAAGTTTTAGCACCCAGATTGCTCTCATGTCCTGCGTATGTACATTATGTTGAAAGTCCCTGTACATATTAAATACATAAGACTTTTTTTCTTCTCAAATTTTCTATGAACGTTGCACATAATATTTTTTATTACTAAATACCCCATAACACTCTGTAGCTATTTTTTTCCTACACCCAGGTGTGGTAAATTCACAGCTCATCCTGGGAACATTGGGTGTAAGTTGTAAATGCACACCGGGTGGGATGCCAGTCCATCACAGGGCCCCAAGCATACCCATGAACACAAAAATACTGTACATTCACACCTAGGAATACTTAATGTTATCAAAGGAAACCGTAAAGAAGCACAGAACAGACCAGATCAGGATCCAACCAGGAACCTATAAAGGAAAATTTATATAGTAAAATTCACATGTTATGTGATAAAAAAAATGCTTATAACAAACATATAATAAAAATAGCGACCCTTGGAGAAAAATCACACAGAATACAGGTTCGGCTTTTCAAATGGCTCATGCCTTTAATATCTCTAAGGTGAAGCATGGTGGTGGGAGCTTCATAGTATAGATGTACTTAAAACTGTGAAGCAGTACATGCCAAACAGATAAAATATTGATCCAAATTTACAGAACCTTAGGGAAGAATATTGAGCCTTCAGTATGACAAAAATTCAAACATACAACAACCAGGACAATTTGGAGTGGCTTCAGCACTGGCATCCTAATTTTCGTGTCATAGTTCTTGACCGTTACTGTCATAGTAAGCAAGCCAAGAGTAACTGTGGCAAAGAGAAAGAAACCTTGAGAGGAACTGAACTCAAGAGGGAACCCATCCTCATTTGGGTGACAACGGATAGGTAGGATTGATCTGCAGTCATACCGTGTGTTAGACAGCTAGAATTTCAATATAGCAGTTGATGTCTTAATATTAATATAGAGATTCCAGTTCGTTATTGGAGGCTCAGGTAGATTGTAGGAAATTCCAGTCCTGAACTATTGCGCGGCTGCAGTAACAAGTCCTCAGAGAACATCTGCCTGCATCAGCCACAGCCAGGACTGTCTTCATGTTAAAGTGGAACCGTCCCCAGTCACCACACACATCCTGAGCAGTCAACACGCAGAATCCAGGCGACAACATCCAACCAGAAGCGGGTCACCAGGATGAGTCAGACGGGTCCAGAGGGCAGAGGGAATACTGATTCAGTGTTCTAGAGTATGGTTAAAAAATGCATTAATGACAAACTAACACACTCACTTATCATCTACACCACTTTATCCTCTGTACAGGGTCGCGGGAGTCCTGGAGGCTAAAAAGTGACTTAGGGCATGGGGCGTGGTACACCCTGGACGAGGTGCCAATTCATCGCGGGGTACACAGACATACACACATTCACGAGCTCATTCACACACTACTGGCAATTTGGGGATGCCAATTAACTAACCTGCATGTCTTTGGATGAAACCAGTGCACCTGGAAGAAAACCCATCAAGCACGGGTAGGCAGGCGTGAATCGAACCTGGACCATGGAGGTGCAAGGTGACAGTGCTAACCATTAAGCCGCTGTGCTGCCTATTCATTATAAAATAAATATCTTTAAAATAACCGATATAGCTGTTTAAAATGATCTTTATAGCAGATCAGGCTGTTATCGAAAGACAACAATGCGCTATTTTTGCGCAATGATATACATATCTGTAATGTATGAACTCTTAATGTCTACTTTTCTACATGCTAATAATGCTTTCCAGTAATGAGTCAGGCTTTCTAGGGGCTTTTCCAATACAGTACATTAAGCTTTAAATGGCTTTCACAGTGTTTTTTTATTTTTTACATTGTTCTATATAAATGATTTCTGGTTCCTGGAGTCTGAGTCTCCATATCGTGCAGAATATAGTCAAACTGTCGAGCGACCATGATAGAGGGAGGGAGAGAGAGAGAGAGAGAGAGAGAGAGACTCACACGTTGGTTAAGTAGTGCAAACTCAAGCATCACAGCTCAGCACAGGCTGCTACAGGAGACAGCAAACCGATGCATCAGACACTCAGGTGCGTATGGCTGGCTGGCAAATTCCTGCACACACACACACACACACACACACATAGTGTGTGAGACAGACAGAGAGAGAGAGAGAGAGAGAGAGAGAGAGATCTCGCTTCATTCTCTGCCCGGACAGATGTGAAGCAGATGCTGAGGAAGCCAAGGTATTTATTATAATATATTCTCTATACACCACTATGGCTTACAGAATAATGCAGCTGTATATCATTCGCAAACCACCATTGTCTTTAATATGGCTCATTGTTATTGCTATAGCCTGTGGAGACTCGAGATGCTTCGGTGGCATGCTGGTGTGTGTGTGTGTTTTCCTAAATCGAAACAGCGCGCGCGTTATGCGTACTACATACATAGGGTTGCATTATGGATTGCATTACGATGCAATACTGACCTGTGCGCTGCCATGCCATGCAGTGTGTGTGTGTGTGAGTGTGTGTGTGTGCTAAGCAGTTACGCTTTCACCTTCAATAAGCAGATCAGACTCGTCAGACGGTTTTGGTCTGCGGTGCTGAAGGCAGGTTTTGAAGGAAGAAAACGAGGATGCATGGATTTTGTCTTGTCTCATGACCCAGAACCCTAACACAGACTAGTGCATTTATTTTATTTTATATAGCCTAATTTAATATGTGATTATATAACCCTGATAGACTATTTAGGGTTCAATTCAATTATGAATTATGCACGGGGTGTAAATGTTTTAAAATGTTTTAAAGTGTAGGCACATCTGAACAACAAGAAAAACTCTTTGAATGAGTGCTGTTTATTTCTTTATACACTGACACTTAGTTTCAGAACGCATATTGAACAATATATCTTATCATCTCTCTTTTTCTCTCTCTCTCTCCAGGTGTTTGTGGATGCCCCTGTATCTTGCACCTTACACACCATCATGCTCGAGTCATTAATGCTGGATCCAGGACAACTCCACCACCATCATCATCATCATCACCACCGTACCATAGTAGTCTAGCGGCTATGCTCACGCGGCACGTTTGAAGATGTGCGGAAACCCGCCGCTTTTTGTCACCTTGCTGCTCCTGCCGACGCTCGCGCCCCGGGCGCTGGCCAGTAGCAGCAGCAGTAGCAGCAGTGGGCGCGAGCGCCCGGGGATGTCGCGCGCAGCGGCCCGCTCCGTGGCCCGCATGGACGGTGACGTGATTCTCGGCGCGCTCTTCTCCGTGCATCACCAGCCGTCGGCGGAGCGCGTGGCCGAGCGGAAGTGCGGCGACGTGCGCGAGCAGTACGGCATCCAGCGCGTGGAGGCCACGTTCCACACGCTCGACCGCATCAACGCCGACCCGCACCTGCTCCCTAACATCAGCCTCGGCTGCGAGATCCGCGACTCGTGCTGGCACTCGTCCGTCGCCCTCGAGCAGAGCATCGAGTTCATCCGGGACTCCCTCATCTCGATCCGTGACGACTCCAAAGAAGGCTCCAAGTGGTGCGTGGACGGCACGCCCTCGAGCCACCCGCCGCCCTCCAAGAAGCCCATCGCGGGAGTCATCGGACCCGGGTCCAGCTCCGTGGCCATCCAGGTGCAGAACCTGCTGCAGCTCTTTAACATCCCGCAGATCGCCTACTCCGCCACGAGCATAGACCTGAGCGACAAGACGCTCTTTAAGTACTTCCTGCGGGTTGTGCCGTCCGACACGCTCCAGGCGCGCGCCATGCTCGACATCGTTAAGCACTACAACTGGACTTATGTTTCTGCTGTGCACACAGAAGGCAAGTCTATCAATCTGTCAATCAGTTCAATCTGTCAATCAATCAATCAATCAATTAATCAATTAATCAATCTGTCTGCCAGCCTCCTCTCTCTTTCTCTCTCTCTCTCTCTGCTTGGCAATCTATCTATCTATCTATCTATCTAATTGTCAGGCACAAACCTTTCTCTGATATGTAAAACTCCCAAATAATCCACATCCTGCTGTATAATGAAATGCTAATTCTGTTCCATTAGGCGGGTACAAGTGGACTCTCTATTTCTCATTATTTGCATATCTAAGCACATCTTAATTAATCAATCAGATCCCCTTTATTTATTAAGGGAACGAACACTTTCCTCCCCCTTCTTCTCCCACTCTCAAGCCCAGAGCACAGCACCAAACATCTTTGAAGCTTTTTAATTCTTATTTTCAAAATTATGGCCAGCTCTCATTCTTGAGCTGTTTGTTTCAGCAAATCAGACGCCTCATTTTGAAATCGTCCAACATCTTTGATGCTTAAATGGCAAAACCCTCATACTGTACACACCCAACAAAACAGTTGGGAAGATGTTAGAGCATGTGCAAATACAGTGGACACTACAGGCACAGCACCATCCACTGAACTCCTCCGGCACCTTCGAGGCTTCCTGTTGCCCTTGGCAACAGCGGATGTTCCTGATTGCATTAATTACCTGGTCAGAGTCAGATCTGTCTGCCACATTTCAGTAGCTGCGTCTTAACACGCCTAAGTTCACTGGCACCTTAATTGGCAATCGGACGAAATAAAAATAGGGTGGTGTAATTGCTTTCTTGGCATATAAATGGAACCTCACAGTCCAATATATCGTCAAAGCAGCACAAGAGAGAATGAAATAGATTTATTTATGTAATATCTCATTGGGGTAAATTCAGTTAGTGGCCTGCTAGGATGACTCGGAGGTCGAATTGGCGAAATGGGAACACGGGGGTGAAAAAGAAAACCAAACAGAAAGTGAAATGCTATTCACTTCATTGCTATTCTAAACTGCCAAGAGAAAAGTGTGTGTTTAAAGCTTCCTACAAAACAGTTCCATTTTTTTCTTAATTTCTTTAGTTCAGAATCTTAGGTAACCTCTATAGTAGGAATAAAAAAAAGAAAATAAAAATGGAGGTTTAGGAATAAGATCTGAGAAACAGAATGATGTCAAAATGGATTTGGTTAGTTAACACCAAGGGAGGATTGGCCAGCCTGGAAACTTTTCACTTTTAGTCATAGTTTGTCAGCATTAGTGAGTGGTGTTTAATTTTATATTTAATTGCGTTGTTAGTCTAGAATTGAAACAAAAAAAATCCTGATAAACTAAAGACTTAATAATAAAGACAGTAATATTATTTAGGGAGTCACTAAAATGTCTGTATGGAGTTTAGCATCTTCTCACCATTCTCACGCAGGGTCTTCAGGTTTTCTTCCTCCATGAGGCACTAATTATCAGCACTAATTCAAATCACATACTCCTCTCAGATTCTAGCCTGCTATCATCACCTGCTCTCTCTGTCTCGGCTCTCCATGAGTAAAAGAGCTGTCTAGAGGGCTACATCAGTGACCTGTTCCCTTTTTGTCAGAGCCAGGTGTGCTGCTCTGAATTATACATAAATGTCTTTTCTCTTTTCCCAGCTACATGAAGTGAAATATAAAATAGATTATTTTACATACTTTATTAAAGAAGTGCATATTTCTTGAGTCTAACAACACCTCGAATGGGTGTGTGCATGTGCTGGTTGTCGTTTTCTCAATGACTATTCTCATGTTTTTATTTTTCTGTCGATCATTTCAGTTCAAATCTGACTGCCATTTGTGTCCTGAATGGTAGTGACCATCTCTCCATTTCGTGTCTCTTTCAGTTGCCTGTTTCCATTATGTGTCTTCCATTGTGAAATGTCGTCCATTTCTAATCCCGGGTTCTGGCTGCTCTGACTCCGTTGAGTCACTGGAGGTAACCCAGCCTGACAAAATAGTGTTTGAGCCATCCATGTTTTTTTTTTCTGTCAGACACGAGTATTGCTAAAATCTTGAATTCTGAATTCTGACCTGTGCTGTTTCAACTCAGGCAACTATGGGGAGAGTGGCATGGAGGCTTTTAAGGAGCTCGCAGCCGAAGAGGGACTGTGTATCGCACACTCTGATAAGATCTACAGCAATGCAGGGGAGAAGCACTTCGATCGCCTCCTGAGGAAGCTGCGCGAGCGTCTGCCCAAGGCGCGCGTGGTTGTCTGTTTCTGCGAGGGCATGACGGTACGTGGCCTTTTAATGGCCATGAAACGACGAGGAGTTTCTGGAGAATTTCTGCTCATTGGGAGGTAGGGACC
Source organism: Clarias gariepinus (assembly GCF_024256425.1). NCBI lineage: Eukaryota > Metazoa > Chordata > Actinopteri > Siluriformes > Clariidae > Clarias > Clarias gariepinus. Next base: position 37,425,204 of record NC_071101.1, on the reverse strand, counting down.
ATTTTGAGCAGTTTGTATATAATAAGTCTCTGACTCTCTGAATCTCTGACATGGATATGGAGTTTTATGCAAATGAGCTATTAAAAGATGAACATTGAACATGTTTTATTTTTTACAATTTTAGGGTATAATGCATTTTCCTGTTTTGTTGGTGTAAAAGACAAATTTGTTTAGTTGTTCAGGAAGACAAGGCTTACTTGTATCTATTTAAAGGTCCCATATTTTAATAAGTAATTTCTTCAGCAAGTTAACACAGGTCTCAGAGCTCCTGCAAAGTGTGTGTGCTAATGTTACATATTTCTTCTTCATCCTCCTCTTATGAACACGCACTTAAACATGAACAGTTTAGTGTTTATATCAATGAAATACACCACTTCAGAGAACAGCAGCGCTGAACAACAAGCCTGGAGAAGGGCTCTTCCTATATGAGGTCACATAAAGGACAAAATCTGATTGGCTCGTTTTGGCTCTGGCCAAAGCAAAAATGGAAGCAGGACTGTGTTTTTTCCCCTAATGTTTTTTCTGATGTGTATGTGCACTGCAATTTTGACGTGTTTGACAGCTCAAGTGAATGAAAACCTAGCAAGAAGAAGTATTGACTAGAATCCAGGAATGTGAGTTCATTTACAACCTGATTTTGACAATAAGGAATTTTTTAATAAAGCACATTCAAAGCAACCAAAGCTGACCACACCGGCAAAAGCAGAAGTGAAGTAGGAACAATACATGTAGTGTACATGACCTATACAGTACATTATATTTCTTGTGTGCCATTTTTGATTATATAAACCTTTTTTATGTTGCAAGCTGAATGCTTTCTCCTTTTTTTATCCACAGCAACAGCACATCAGTGTGGCAAAGTGTTGTAAATTAGATATACAGTACTGTGCAAGTCTTGAGCCGCCCCACATTTCTTCATATTGTGCTTCCAAAGAGCCAGACTTCCTTGTATTTTTTATGTAGTTCTCCAGGCTTCCTGAAAGACTATTTTAGCTCTCATTTTTAGTCCAGTCCCTCTACCTGACCAGTTTCAGAGGAATGTTTTTGGTTTTCATTTCTTAAGCCACACAATGACCTATGAATCATTCGAACATGAAAAAAAAAAAAGAAATCTAATTTAAGGCATGAACAGGTGCAGATGGTGACAGATGATCGGGTTGGGTGATTAGTACTGTATACTGGGAATGCTGAATGCTGATTGGTTGGAACAGACGAGAGGGGAAATGAAGTTGCTGCTAAGGTTGATACATAAATTAAAAGTTAAATTTGTTTCCATTTCTGTAATTTAATCTGCATAATTACATTTCATTTAATCTCAAGATTTTTGCACAGTACTGTATATGCAGGAAAATGACAGTCTTCCATATGGATTATGCAAATGGCACAGAAACAAGGGATTAGCTGTTGTGAAGCTTGTTTCACGCCGGTGAAGCTGATCGCATATCTTTTGGATGTTGCATGAGAGCTTGAGCAATCAGATACCAAGTTGCCATTTTGTGTGAGATTGAACCAGTGCTTTGTTCTTCTCAATCATGATAAATGATAAGTGGTTACTAAACTGACTTTAGATGCTTTCCTTCCATCAAGGACAAGATGAGGCAATGTGTAGCTTGGATAGATATTGCCGGCAGAGGCACACACAAGTTACCAGGGAAACTAGTTAAGCTTAAAAACGTCAGGAGCACATCTCAGCACTAATGAATAAGTTGTGATGCACTTATTGAAACACTAGTTTAGACAGAAATCATTTCCTGTTCTTGTCTTCTGGTCTTTGCCGTTACTTTTGAATAATGTGTTAAAAGTAAGTAGGGATGGATTTAGAAGAAGAGACATCCAAACATATCAGGCTAAAATTATGAAGGGAGTCAAGGAGGAGAACTGATGGCTTTCTGGGTGGGAAGGACCTACTTTATCTCTACTGTCAATCAGAAGAGGACTAACCAATCGCAGGCATCTGTGAGGTCATGGACAAAGAAGAGGGTGTGTTCTTTATGTTCTTGATTTTAGTGCTTAAGAGGCAACACTCCTGGGCAGGAGAAGAAAAATTAAGAAAAGACTGAACCAGCAAAACATCCACAACAATTTCCATATCAAGGAATATTAACATGAATGAAATCTATCATTCCTACCTGGTAACTTTTTCAGTCCTCTTCCTACATCACTGTTCTGTACAGATGATGAAAAATGTGCCTCACTCCACACTCCTCTTGGCCACCGGTTCCTATTAGATTACACAACTTTTCCCATTAAAAATGAACGATAGCTGCGAGAGCTTCCGCCTGTAATTAGTAGCATGCGCATGAGAGCAGCGTCTCGGTGGATATTGCAGTGTGAGAGCACCTTTAATAGACGAAATGGAAAGATTCAAACTATTGTAGCTTATAATTAGAAGGCAGGATTACTACTGCAGTATTTTTTAAAAACAATAAATGTGTGTGAGGCATTAGATTTTCGTTACTATGCTTAAGGTTAAGCATGATCGAGCAGAATTAACAATAATTGGCTGTGCTCTTTAAGTGGGCCAATCACAGACTTCTGGGTTTGGTATGCAAGAGATGGAGATAGAGTTTTTCTAAGCACGTTGAATTGCCTAGTGATATGGCTTTCACATGTTTTACAGGAAGCAAGTGTTGCTGGAAAGTCACTCGGACAGACTGCACTTGCTTTGCTGTTCCCTAAGCACTGATCAGATCAGATCCCCCCCGAGTCTGACTCTTAATGAACGTCTGATTACGTATGTACGCATTAGTTGGAAGATAAGCTCTGCTGGCTTCCTTCCAGATCTCGTCTCTTTGCTCACTGCCACGTTTCTGCCACCTTGCCAAATCCTGCTCGAGATTTATTTTCAGTCTCTGGTAAGCTTTGGCAGCCTTGACGATGAGATGACTGCCTCTTTTCGGTCAACTAGGTCACCTCTTTTTTTTCTTCTTTTTTTCTGTCTTTCTAAACATGCTTTTATTTTTCAAGTGATGTCTCTTGCTTTGTCCTGAAGTGATTTGTGTGAAAATCAAGTTTCGAAGTATCTCACGGCTCTTAACGTGGTACCCTTACTTGTTTGTTTGGAAGAGTTATCGTGGAAAAGTGTGTTTTAAAAGGCTTTAAAGACAGGACAGGTGGGGGCTGAGTTCACTTTCCAGAACATTTTGCTTTTATTGCCTCTCGATTTTTAATACGTTAGAGGACTTCTTATTCACAAAGGGCAGCGAGAGAGAGGGCTAGAGAGGGAGCAGAAAAGAAAGAGACAGAGAAATGAAGACAATGAGGGGAAAATTATGTAAATGTGTGGGTGGAGGGGGTCAGAACCCCAGTTGTGAGAGAGCTTGAACCTTTTTTATTGCCGTTTCTGCTGAGAGTCTGACGTGCAACTCTGAAGCAATAAAGCTTTTTGTATTTTAGCTTAATGGATTAATTTTCAAGCAAACTTTAAATGTGTGTGTTTTGGATTTGTCAGATGCCAGTTTCCCGGTGCGATTAGCAACGCTAAAAGTCTGGGGAAATTCCTTCGGGTTTTAGTTACCTACAGCCCAACAAGATTACAGTGTAGAAAGCTTGTACACTCCATATCGTTGTAAGAGTTTGAATAGATGGAGTCAATTTCCCGCATGAATAATTAAGAAAAAACATGAAAAAGCAGGTGTTCAGATGTTTCATTGGCACTAATGCTCATGACGGGCAAGTCTCGTTATGAGGCAGACAGATGAAATCTGGAGCACTGTAAGTGAGAAGAGGGAGAGGAAAAGACAGAGTGAGAGACCAGGCGTGAAAGAGGCAGTGCCAGAGCTGCTCTGAACTGGAGCACCATGAATTAGTAAAGGCCTCTGGATAAGCTTTAATGGCCGTCAGCCTAATCCAGAGAAGAGCGTGTTGCGTCCCAGTGTGTTCATCACACAGGCACAGCACTCTAGAGAGTGTGAGGAGAGGAAGGGAATGGAGTGGAGGATTAGAGCAAGAAATGTGGGAAAGGAAAGTGATGTAAAGGCAAATGAAAATGAGGAAAGGGAAAACACGCAGAAGAAGGAGAAGAAAATGCAGCATGGGGAGAGAAAAGATGGCTTTAAATAAAGCTCTCATGTAAATCTGGTCAGGGTCATGGTGAATCCAGAGAACCCTGGGTAGTGGGCAGGAGTAGACCCTTTCACAGAGCACTGCACACACACACACACACACACACACACACACACACTTCACGCCTAGTGAAAAGCACACACAGAGATCATGTAAATCTCCACACAGGCAATAACTTGAGCTCAGAATCGAACTCATGCCCCAGGAGCAACAGCATGCGCCACCATGCCACCTCTTTCCCAAATCAGTAACACCACATGCTCAGTAACTGATGTATAGTAGAGACTAATGGGCCTCATTTATTAACCTGGATATGAAGAGATTAGTTCATATGAGCAATAATCCCATTAATTCTCAAAGTCCTTTGTATCTTACTAATGCTCCTAAATGTGTGTGTAAGCCTACACGAAAATAGGCTTCAACTTGATCGACTTTAAAACATATAATCTGCACGAGTTACCGCATTTTTATGTCTGGAATATACCATGGAGTTTATACCGCTAAGTTTGATAATGGTTTACATCCAGCGTGACTTAAGATAGAAGAGCTTAGGTTAGGGACTGAGAGCACCATGCAGCACGTTTAGTGAAAAAACAGCTGTTATAATCTATTGGGGCTAATTAACAATTATAAAAAAAAAAAAAGCTTAACACTCATTTACTCACTCATCTTCTAAACCGCTTTATTCGGTATTCAGGGTCACGGGGACATGGAGCCTATCTCAGAAGACTTAGGGCACGTGGCAGGGTACACCGTGGACAGGGTGCCAATTCATCGCAGGGCACACACACACACACACACTCACACACCCATTCACACACTACGGGCAATTTGGGAACGCCAATTAGCCTAACCTGCATATCTTTAGACTGTGGGAGGAAACCGGGGTGAGGGAGGAATTTAGCACTCAATTATTATTATTATTATTATTAATAATAATAATAATAATAATAATAATAATATCATTATTATTAGCATATAAGTGAGTCAACTGAATGCAAATAATCTGTGTCAGGAATTTACCTTGCACAATCACTGACTTCCTTGGGAACTTCTTGTGGACATTTACCTATTATCAGAACAGTAATTACTCAGTTTAAGACATAAATATAAGCATACAAACTGAAAAAAAAAACAATAATTAATTAGTATAAAAGAAAATGTTATGGTCACCAAAGTCCAAATGTTTATGGACAGGCTTCCTCTGATCTGTTTATGCTACCTCTCTAACAGGATGCACGGTTTTTAAACATTATTGTTGCTATAGTAAAAGCTATAGGTTGGAGGATCTTCGCAGTTTTTATGTAACATTACATTAATACATATATACATACATACATACATACATATATTTATATATATATATATATATATATATAATTTATACAATAGAGAGAAAAAAAACTGTTGTTTTTGAAAATTGGACATCAAAACACCATGCTGTTGAATTTTGTCCTGTAATGTCATGCATTAGAGACCAGCAAATCTTGTCACAAGCATAAAATCAACAAAAACAACATAACATCTTTTTTTTAAAAACATATTCATTACATGTAATATTTCTTCTCGATCCCATCACGGTAACAGAACACAGTGTAGACCTGTCTTGACTCTCATTTGTGTTAATTTACGCTCGACATAAACAAAGAGATTTTAGGTCAGAGCCTTGGGAGGTATTCAGGTCACTCGAGATCTCTGCTACATCCTGCTCAGAGCGCTCCTTGGCTAGGAAATGAGAATAATGTGAAGAGAAGTACAAATGGGAAGTCGAGTTAAGGATGTTGTTGTAATGTTTGTTACGTTTCAAGGCATTTACACAAGCATACAAGAGTTGTGATATTAGCATATCCACAGCAGCATGCTAACTGTGGTGCTCAGATTGCGTTTAAGGTACCAGACATTCTGTGGTCAAAAATGATATCACAAAAGCTCAAGGACTAGACATGATTTTGCCAACTTTAAAATGTTTTAAATAGTGTTATTTCCTGAATTAAAGAGTGAGCTGCCTAACTTAGCTAGCTAGTTAATAACTAGCTGTATGTACAGTACTGTTGCATTAGCTAACTTGCTAGGTGATTGTAATGCCAGGCTTTGATAAACAAAGGAATCAGAATTTATTTGTGAATGCAAATTAAATTAGTTTTGTACCAGTAGTAAGGCCTACCTGTGTATAACATTTGCAGTATAAACCAGTACGAGTCTCTCAAGTTCATCTGTTTGTCAGTGACGGATGGGCAGATCGTGACGAGGTGGTGGAGGGATACGAGCAGGAAGCGGACGGAGGCATCACCATGAAGCTGCAGACCGAGGAGGTCAAGTCGTTTAACGACTACTTCCTGAAGCTGCGCCTGGACACCAACACCAGGAACCCGTGGTTCGCCGAGTTCTGGCAGTACCGCTTCCAGTGCCGTATACCTGGCCATCCACAGGAGAATTCCAACTACCAAAAAATCTGCACAGGTTACTATAAGCTTATACCTGCACTAAAAACAACACACTGTGAGAAAGCTGTAGGACTGAGTGATGGGCACTTCATACAAAGTAAATCAAGTTATTAGTTTTGCAAAATTTGCCAGTCTGATTATATTAGTATGCTTTTATCCAGTTAACTGTTCATGTTGTTTTTCTGGTATGTCTTGATTGATTGCTAGCAAAGCTGTCACGTCGTAGAACTTGCTTCTTTGGTCTAAAGGAGTCTATCTAGTCTATGTATTTAGTCTCTAAACAAGCAAAGTGATTCAGTGAGAGTCGGAGTGAGCAGATGCCAAATGAAAAGACAGTTTTTTTTATATATATATATCACTGAAAGGTTCTGCTCTTATACTTGCCTGTGTGTGCGTGTGTGTGTGTGCATCATGCAAATGTGTGAACATGTCCACAGCTCTCACGGTATGTGCAGAAGCCGTACTCACAGCTGGCAGTATGCATGTGCGTGATTGTATGAATGATTGTGTGTGTGTGTGTGTGTGTGTATGTGTGAATGTATGTGTGGAACTCAAGGACAAAAAGCTTCACTGTTCAGCTTCACGTGTGTGGCTTTCAGTAAAAGATATCAACAAATGTATCATTCAGGGAAGAATTTAAAGACGGTCATTTTCTTCTGAGCTGCATATCATGACCGCATTGAAGCATCAGCTTCGGGTGGATGTGAGGTCCGTCACTAATGATTCAGGATGTTTTTTATTAGTTTTTTTTCCCCCAGTGAGACACTGTATAATTACATGCACATTATTCTTCATTGCAAAGATTCATTTCCTTCTCCTGTAAGGCTAAAAATAGTATTCTCCTTATTAGGTTTTTGCGCCCAGTTAAAGCCAAAGCCAGATTTGAGATTATTGCATGGTTTAGTACAGAAAAAGCTTTAAAGCTAATCAAATTGATGGCATTTTGTTGATGGCATTTGGTAATTTTTTTTTCTTCTGCTAATAAGGAATAAACCAATACAGAGAAAACACAGGGTTCAGTATAAGAAATTAAAGTCTTCTCTTGTTTCCAACAGGAAATGAGAGCTTGAAGGACAACTATGTGCAAGACAGTAAGATGGGCTTTGTGATCAACGCCATCTACGCCATGGCTCATGGCCTCCATGATATGCATCGTGACATGTGTCCAGATCACGAGGGACTTTGCGAAGCTATGGACCCCATCGACGGCAGCAAACTTCTAGACTACCTGCTCAAAACCGCCTTCAGTGGCGTCTCAGGAGAGGAGGTGTATTTCGACGAGAACGGAGACTCTCCTGGCAGGTACAGTGTGAGATCTTGGAAACGGCTCTCTGGATGTCATGCATGCTGATTTAATGTTGCGTGCCGATGTCATCACACACACACACACACACACACACACACACACACACAGGTGTGTGTCCAAATGTGATAGGTTTAGAGTGGAACAGATTTTTCTGTCTGAGGTCAGAACTCCAGCTGTTTCGACACGGCTTGGGTCCTGTCGCTGTGACCGCACGATTATGAAAGATGACAGGTTGGAGTTTGAGTGCTGTCACCATCATGTGCGGAGACGTATGAGGACTGAGCGTGTGTCCCGGGGGTGTGAGCGTTAGAAAGTAGGTTAGGGGCACAGAGAATATAAAATAAATGTCTGTGTGTCTGGATCCTTGCATAAGTGGCCTCACGCTTTCTTTTTCTTTATTTTATTTTTTCTCTTTCTTTCAGGTATGACATTATGAATTTGCAGTATGTTGAGGAGCTCGGTCGCTATGACTACATCAATGTTGGCTCATGGCATGAAGGTCTGCTGAGCATCGACGATTACAAGCTGATGACCAACCGTAGTGAGATGGTGCGCTCCGTCTGCAGCGACCCTTGTTCCAAGGGCCAGATCAAGGTCGGGTTTTGGTTTGCTTTTGCCTTTTAAGTTATAAATCAAGCAGTAGATGATAGATATTTAATATTGTAGAATAAAAACACCGTGACTTTTGATTCCTGACTTCAGGTGATCCGGAAAGGTGAGGTGAGCTGCTGTTGGATCTGCACCACCTGTAAGGACAACGAGTATGTGCAAGACGAGTTCACGTGCAAGGCCTGCGATCTGGGCTGGTGGCCCGATAATGAACTCGCAGGTAACAGATCTGTTTGTTTGTCAAAACCGAGCAGGTTAATCGACCTTGTGGAGATGTCCACCCAAACATCCATTTGTTTCTCATTTATGAATACTGTTCTTTTCATGTCATCTTTCTTTCTTTTTCTCTCTTTCTCTGCCCAACATACCCTTCACTCCTTTTCCTCTATTTGTCTTTCTGTCCTCGATGCTGTATATTGTTTTGACAGCTCTGTGCAGCAACCTGGAGAGATGTGCACCGCAATGATTTCAGAACTCCATCGATCCCCAGTAGCCACATGCCCAGAACAACAATACTGTGAAGCAAAAAAAAATTCTAGCTTTTGTTAGAGTGAAATAAGCTTGAAAAGAGTGCTGAGGAGAATGGAAATGCGTGCTGAGCGCAGTAAAAGTAATGGAAAACAGGGCGCACGGCTGGTAAATAAACTGCAATAGGATTTGTTCGGCTCTCCATAAAACGAAATTAGGAATCGCGTATGATCATAAATCTTTCTCATGAGATAGCCGTCTTGTGTCGGCGTATACATAGACTTATATTCATCATCCTTTAATTCTTAGACACCTCCTCCCTCTGGTTAGGTTTCCTCTATATTTACGTTCCCCTCATATTCTTTCCCTCTCTGTCTCCACCTATTTTTCTTTCTCTCAGGGTGTCAACCTCTTCCTTTGAAATACCTGGAATGGAGCAGCGTTGAGTCCATTGTAGCAGTTGTCTTTTCCTGCCTGGGTATCCTGGTGACCCTGTTCGTAACCTTCGTCTTCATCCAGTACAGAGACACTCCAGTGGTCAAGTCCTCGAGCCGCGAGCTGTGCTACATTATCCTGGCAGGGATCTTCCTGGGGTACATTTGCCCCTTTACCCTGATCGCACGGCCTACGGTGGTCTCATGCTACCTACAGCGCCTTCTAGTGGGTCTTTCATCGGCGATGTGTTACTCGGCATTGGTTACCAAGACAAACCGCATCGCACGAATCCTGGCTGGCAGTAAAAAGAAGATCTGCACTCGCAAGCCTCGCTTCATGAGTGCCTGGGCGCAGGTAGTCATTGCTTTCATCCTCATCAGTCTTCAGCTCACACTGGAGGTTGTGCTCATTGTGCTGGAGCCTCCAGAACCAATCAAGAGCTACCCGAGCATTAGGGAGGCCTACCTTATTTGTAACACTAGTAACGTGGGCATGGTGGCACCACTGGGCTACAATGGCCTGCTCATCCTCAGCTGCACCTACTACGCTTTCAAGACACGCAATGTCCCAGCCAACTTCAACGAAGCCAAATACATTGCGTTCACCATGTACACCACGTGTATCATCTGGCTGGCGTTCGTGCCCATCTATTTCGGCTCCAATTACAAGATCATCACCACCTCGTTTTCGGTCAGCCTTAGTGTCACTGTGGCTCTGGGCTGCATGTTTACACCCAAGATGTACATCATCATTGCCAAGCCGGAGCGCAACGTGCGCAGCGCTTTCACTACATCGGACGTGGTACGCATGCACGTTGGAGACGGCAAGGCCGCCGCGTGCCAGAGCAACAGCTTCCTGAACATGTTCCGCAGGAAGAAGAACAACGCCAACAGCAGCAATACCAAGTGAGTGGCCCACTCATACAGTCCGTTAATCACACACTTATGCCGTCTATATTGTCAGGAACAAACCTACTGTACAGGTACATTCTGGGAATCAATTTCAACAAATTTTAACAAATGAGGTTTAAAAAGTACACAATGTTATCTAGTTCCTTTCTCTTTTGTTCTGACAGTGTACCCCAAGACACAATTGAATTATCTTTAAAGAGGCAAGTGGTTTTGGCAGTACTTGTTTTTACACTGATATCATAATGGGCCAGTACTGCAGTTTACAATGTCTCAGGCTTAATCTGTGGAGTGATTTAATATCGGCAAATATTTTCGTACCAGTACCAGGTCACACTGATCGTGTCCTTCCTAGCCAATGTGCACTGTGTATTTTCTTCTTTCTGATGTTAGTTGTGCCATGTTTTTCTCCTTTGCCGCAAACTGGAGGATGTATGTAGAGTTTTGTTAGCACCAGACTGCAATCAGCTGTCCTCTGTCTGTCCTAAGCTCTTTTCCGAAACCTAATTTTCATCACCACGTAACCCTCCTCCCCCTTGATATTAACCCAATTCGCAGCCTCCCATCCCGTTCTCTTTCCTTTACTGAAGAAAATTAACCCAGTTATTAAGAGCACTGCTGCTCCAGTCCCTTCCCTGCTTACCCTAACCCACCCAAATGGCAGCTTTCAGCTCTCTCTGTTCCTTAGACCGTTCTGCTTAACTTGATTACACCACTGATTTCCGGTCATTGTGGGCACAGTCGTAAACCTCGACAGGGTTTTGCGCTGTGCCACAGGGATCGGAAATAATTGAGGAAAACTCCATGAAGACCTTTTTCATTTTTGCATGATGTCGAGTGCAAACAGAGCGGTGCAGGAAAGGGATAGTGGTCGGCCATCTGACATTCATAACGTTCTCCCAACAATCCATTATGTACCAGCATGTTTTAACCCAGTTGTTTGGAATGCAATGTTTCAATAAATAATAAGTGACAGAACCTCAGCTAGGTGAACTAACCCATAGTGACACTTTGTAGGGCTGACTTTAAGAAGGATGCTCATGTTGATGATGATGATGATGATGACGAAGAGGATGATGATGATGTACTGATGATGTTGTTCTGTGTGTCTCTGTTGCTCTTTGGCCCATTCCCCGTGGGAATAACGCTGGGTCTCTGTCTCGTTCATAGTCCTAATGGAAAGTCTGTGTCATGGTCTGAATCAGGTGCCCGGCCCCAGGCGAGGGGGTCGAGTGTGTTCCACAGACTGTCTGTGCATGTGAGGAGGCAAGCAGTCGGCCAGAGTCAGACGGCGGTCATCCGGCCCCTAACTAACGCCTCGCAACCCCTGCACCCCGAATACGACCCCGGACTTGACACAGACCACAATGGCTCACAACCTCACACCAAGGCTCTCTACAACCTCAACGAGGAGGCCGACGATGGGTGCCGAACAACCCCAGATAGAAGGGAGCCAGCTTCCTACTCACCTGCTCACCTGATGGGCCTCACCTCTGACCCCCCACAAGTGGACACGCTAACCTCTAACATAAGGGCTTTCAGTGAAAGGGTGAGCCCTGCGTACAGTCCATTATCCAATCAGCTACCCCTGCCCCTTCAGGGGGAGATGTTGTCTGAGGAGGGTTCAGAAATGGAGGCTCTCGACCTTATCCATGGCTTCCTCTATGACAGTACTGTACAGGAAGAAGAAGAAGAGGATGAGGAAGAAGAGGGTGAGCAGGAGGAGTTGGCTCAAAGCAAGCTTAATCTCCTCGCGCCGCCCTCGCCTTTCAGGGACTCGCTGCATTCAGGCAGGTCGATCCCAGGATCTCCTGAACCGAATCCCTCGGAGGAAGTGACCTACGCTCCCAAACAAAGCTCTTTTACACTGTGAGAGCAGGTGCTCAAGATGCAGAAAAACACCTGGCTCCTGCTCCACTTCACTTCATTTGTCTAATTAACTTTTAGCAGTTGAGACCAGAAAACAAAACAAATGGAATGTCCTATTAGGATTACTGTTTTCAAGCTGGAGCAACAAAATAAATGACTTCTTGTTGTACCAGAACTTATTGGAGATACCAGTCGCTGCTGTTTGTATGAAACACAAAGGACGAAACTCAGACTTTGGGTTTATAATGTACGGACTATGTAGCCTGAGATCATTGTAATATAAAGTTTCCTACATAAATTATATCTATACAAAAAAAAAAGTATCCTTGTTGGAACTGAAACAGTAGTGCAAACAGGTACAGTTAGCAAAGTCTTGTAGGCATGTAATGCAGATAAAGACACACACCTGAGGTCAAGATAAGAATTATCAAGCTTGAATGATACACAAAAACAAGACTTTCGAAGATGCCAAGTGAACAAACAGTTGTGGTCCGGACCACAGTCTAAGAATAACCACCCTGTTTAATGTCCAATCGATCCTGTGATTGATCCAGATTTGTGTCACAACTGGTTATGATGAAATCATGTGGAAACTGTGTGTGTGTGTGTGTGTGTCTGTGTGCTTTTGCATTTCTGACAGCGATCTGAGTGTAAGGGTAATTTTAGCACTTGCTTGAGGAGATACACAAGGGAAGGATTTTATTATATTGTTAAGCGAGTAGTTAAAGTACTATTTTAGTCTAAATGAGGATTTTTTTCCCCCTGTACTGCCAAGGTAATTACAAAAAGGGAATGGTTGCGCTGTTCTTCACAACTTGTTTTTTTTCTCCTTATGAGAAATTTCATGCTTAAAGATTTTGAACATTTTTTTTTTCTTCTTCAAATGTTTGTATACTGTTCAGCCAGACACAAATAACGTATTTGTACTGTATTTACCATCAATGTTTTTATGAACACAATGTGAGAAGATTTCTACATTTTAGAAACGTCTTATTCCTCATAACTCCCTCTTTGAAAAAAAGGGATGTACAGTATATTATGTTGAATCTGGAATATCTCCAGATACTGTTTTTTTTTTCTCTCCTCCAACTAATCTCCTGTATATTTCACTTTTTAAGCTTTATGGGTAGTTATGCTTCTAGTGATAACTCGTAGCATTAACAAGTGACTTTTGCATAGGATTCTGAATTTGCAACTTATTTTAATATATTCTTCCATATAACGGTATTAGAATGCGACTCGACAAAAAATATCTTATTTAGCTGATATTCCGTATTGTATTTATTAGTAAGTATTTCTAACTTTAATATGAAATCTTTTGTGTGAGTTATTTGCTAATTCTTTAATGTCGAAGTAATGAGAAATGACATCTGGTAACATGGTCAGAAGTAGAAATGAGGAGTTTCTTTCTTTCCTTTCTTCTTTTTTTTTCCTGCCCAGGACAAATCATGCTGTACAATAAATATTTTGTACTGAACTTGCTGTTTTGTTTTGTGAAATATCTTGCATCACTCCCATTGCACATTTTGTTTCCTTTTGATAAAGGCACATATATAATAATGATCAAAATGCAACTCGAAGAACATGTAAAATATAAATCCAAAATCTCATTCAGTCATCTTTCATACTGTTTATCATGTGTACAGGGTCACAGGGGGCCTGGAGACTATCCCAGGAGACTTAGGGCACATGGCGGGGGCACACCCTAGACGGGGTGCCAATCCATCTAAGAGTGCATACACAAAACAGGCAATTTAGGAACAACAATTAGCTTAATCTGCATGTTTTTGGACTGTTGGAGGAAACCCACCATGCACGGGGAGAACAAGCAAACTCTACACTAACAGAACTGAAAAAGGAATAGAACCCTCAACTCTGGAGGTGTGAGGCCATAGTGCTAACCACTACTACCACTAAAAGGGAGTTTGGGAATGCCAATTAGTGCATGTCTTTGGATTGTGAGAGGAAACCAGAGTACCCAGAAGAAACCCACCAAGCATAGAGAGAACATGCAAACTTCCCGCAAACAGAACTGAGTCGGCAATCGGACCTTTGACCCAGGATGTGCACGCCGACAGTGATAATCACTACCATGCCACCATGTCGCCTGAAGTGAAATCTCTCCAGATTTAAAGACATGAAGTGCACTTCTTAGAGAATAGGGCACTTCTGCAGTGAGGGCGTATGAATTCTGGATTAAGCCCCAGGGATTTCCTCTTTGCCAGATCCTGTGACTTATCAGGTGGTTTAGAGTGAAGGAGGAGAGAAAAGAAGAGAAGAGGCGGTGGCGAAAGTGGAGGAGGTGGCAAAAGAGGCAAACTTTTTTTTGTGTGTGTGTGTGTGTAACGTTTAGTAACTCACTTCTACATGCTTAACTTTGTGAGCTGGGAAAACAGGAAGCGATTTTTTTTAGTAGTTAATTCATAGTTCTCTTTTTGTTGTAAGATTACGAGTAAGGGTAGCAGGATGGCTGGAGGCTCGGTGTCGGAGTGTAAGGAGTATTTGTTTAAAGTTTTAGTTATTGGAGAGTTAGGTGTGGGGAAAACCAGCATCATTAAACGGTACGTGCATCAGCTTTTCTCCCAGCACTACAGAGCGACGATAGGTGTTGACTTCGCCCTGAAAGTTCTCAACTGGGACAGCAAAACCCTAGTGCGGCTGCAGTTATGGGACATCGCAGGTAAGGCGGGAGTTTTTGGCTTGTTTTTAATTACTTCCGGTGTCCGCGTGAGCTTTTGCGTGATTCTGTGTTTTTGATCCGGGAACTGGTTCAAGTGGCAGTTTTCTCATCAGCGTTGTCATTCCAAACTGTAATGACTGCTAACAGCTAAGCCATTTCGTTTATTATTGGATAAAATGTTGACATTTGAGAAACCTGAACATGAAGAAGACTGTACATAATTGTCGAGGCGATGTGAGTCACGTGATGCAAATCCCCGCCCATTATAACAGAAACTTCAGGTTTGCCTACGTCAGAGTTTAACAGTTAGTCAGAATAGTATGTACACCATTACAGCATGCATTGTTTAGTATGCATATAGTGTGTGTGTGTGTGTATATAGATATATATACATATATATACACTACATAGATGTGTGTGTATATATACATATATATATATATACATATATATATATATATATATATATATATATATAGATGTGTGTGTGTATAGTATATATCTGTCTAGCCGTCGGTTTAAGACATGCCTACAGTTTGATGCATTTGCAGTACGCTGTCAAAACTTGCAGTTTATAATCTGCCACATAACCGGTCTTGTGTAACGTCCCTTCTACTCAGCATTTTAATCTCTGGAATATATCTGTGCCATTAGGGAAGAAAAACTCCATTGTCATGCCCTGGTCATTCAGTTCATTCAGGTTGTCAGCTGACTTCATTTTATTCCCATATAACAAGAAAGCCAGTAGGATTCGGTATTACATACCACTAAAAGATTCATTGGTTGTCCACAGTACCAGTCACAGAAGCAAGATTGTATGATAGTTTTTGAGTCCGTTAATTATTTTTCTAATTTGCAAAACCGAGACACATAATTTTGCAATTCAATTATGTTTATAGAACATATAGGACCCTTAAAGCAAGAAACCTTTCCCATGGTTAAAACTTGTGTAAAGATAATTAAAACAACATTCAAAATGTTCATCAATTTAATAAATTTACTTATTCACTCATCTTCTACATCGCTTTATCCTGTATACGGGATCACAGAGGGCTTTGGGGCATGAGGCGTGGTATGCCCTGGATAGAGTGCCAATCCATCACAGAGCACACACACATACACATTGGCACGCTCGGGAATCGAAACCGGAACCGACAGAGCTAACCACTACGCCACCGCGCTCCCTATAATCTAATAAAATCTTCAAATGAAATATTCAATATTCAGTTGTTAAATTTCAACAACAACAACAACAATAATAATAATAATAATAATAATAATAATAGGGACCTTTTTTATTCGGCTTTGCCTGAAAAAATGTTTAGGGCAGGTAATAAGAATCTAGGGCAGATTTATTTAAACAAGAGTATGTGCTTATAATTATAGTTTTATATATATATTTTGGAAAAGTTTTAGAACACTTGCAAATTTCTTTGTTTTTGTTTAGTGACGTATTTTCTAGATTCTACAACAATACTGGGGATTTCAAAACTATAAAATAACACATATGGAATTAGGTAATTACGTAACAACAACAAAAACAGCAGTTAGTTGTTATTTTAAGACACAGAGGTCAGCCTTTCTGTAATAGTTCTTGCAAGAACAGTATTGTCAAGTGCATTTGCAAAATCCGTCAAGCACCATAATGAAACTGGCTCTCATGAAGGCCATCCCAGGAGGACGAGACCAAAACCTACCTCTGCCGCAGACGAGAAGTTCATTCATAGTTATCAGCCTGAAAAATGACCAATTAACAGCAGCTAATTAAAAGTCTTTACAGAGCATAAGTAGCAGAAACATCTCAATATCAACTGTTCAAAGGAGATTAATGCATTTTTTGGACGCCTTTAGCGTTTCTTTAAAATGTAGAATAAAATAAAAAACAGGAACCATCATGGAGTTAGAAAGTGACCTCCAACTTTTGAACGGTATTGTGTGTGTGTATATATATATATATATATATATATATATATATATATATATATATATATATATAATGATTGAAAAAGCTAAATGAAAACTTTTTTTATAGTTGAATGAATATATGTGCGCATGAAAAAAAGAGAATTAAGCTTGTGGAAACACCTGGAATAAGCCCTAAATCTGTTGCCAAACTAAATCAATGCAGTGCCAACATTGTTTTGGAATACTGTCCAGATGTTCCGCATTGACATATCTGAGTCATTTGAACCAGTGGTCAGGAAAAGAGAAGTCCAAAGGGCATGTTTTGCTTACAGTATTAATACTTCGCTATAATATTGACATTATTTATCTGTAACATTGTACATGTTTAACCGTTCATTCAAACAAAATTATCCTTCTTCAAAGAGTGTTCACTGGGGACGCTCTAGAATAATCTCGGATATATCAGATCCAAATGCATGTGCATACACAGAGAAGTACAATGTAATTAAGTTAACAACACCGCATGCTAATCATCACAATGTGGATGCGTGTAAATGAGATGAGAATATTGCGCCCTGATGATAATTGGGTACGATACCAGTCACAATTGCCCACACGACTGAGTTGCAATGTTCCTCCTCGCTTTTTTCACTATGTTCTAGCCTTAGATCTTCCGAATCAC
Source organism: Clarias gariepinus (assembly GCF_024256425.1). NCBI lineage: Eukaryota > Metazoa > Chordata > Actinopteri > Siluriformes > Clariidae > Clarias > Clarias gariepinus. The sequence continues at coordinate 37,407,833 of NC_071101.1, read as the reverse complement.
CCCCCACATTCGGCACGATTTGATATGGGACTGGATCCACATCGCTGTCACTTTAATAGCTATTGTTTTGTGAATCAATCGTGTTTACTGTTAAACTCGTCACTGCCAGGCCATGAGTACCTATGATGACATCACAGCCTCGATGCAGCACTTGGTATTTTCCACAGATATTTCAGAATCTTTCTTACAGGTACGATCCTGGTGTGTACAGGGACAAAGCAGGACTGTCAATTAGATGACCTCTTTAAACATACAGTAAACTACTGTTTAAAAGTTTTAGAACACTTGCAAATTTCTTTGTTTTTGTTTAGGGATTTATTTTCTACATTCTACAACAATACTGGGGATTTCAAAACTATAAAATAACACATATGGGATTAGATTATTACGTAACAACAACAAAAACAACAGTTAGTTGTTATTTTAAGACACAGAGGTCAGCCTTTCTGTAATAGTTCTTGCAAGAACAGTATTGTCAAGTGCATTTGCAAAATCCGTCAAGCACCATAATGAACTGGCTCTCATGAAGACCATCCCAGGAGGACGAGACCAAAACCTACCTCTGCCGCAGACGAGAAGTTCATTTAGAGTTATCAGTCTGAAAAATGACCAATTAACAGAACCTCAGATTAGAGGCGTTATGAAGTCTTTACAGAGCATAAGTAGCAGAAACATCTCAATATCAACTGTTCAAAGGAGATTAATGCATTTTTTGGACGCCTTCAGCATTCCTTTACAATGTAGGAAGAAATAAAAACAGGAACCATCATGGAGTTAGAAAGTGTTTTAAAACTTTTGAACGGTAGTGTAGGTCCAAATTCTGCTGTTGTCATTTTATGATGCAAATTCCCATAGTTTTTAATAACATTTAATAACACATTTCTTAATCCAATTTCGGAGATTTTAGACCCTTCTGGAACAGGGTAGCAAACTGATGACACGAATCTAGTGTTTTCTATGAGAGACGAGATCGCATTTTGATAGAATTTACACCCATTTCTACTCTAGAAATGATTAGCATGGCATATGAGGCGAGCAAAGGGGAAGAGAAGCAGGATGAGGGAGTGTAAAATTTAGTAACTCGCTTCTATATGAACTTTGTAAGCTGGGGAAATGGAAAGCACGTGTGTGCAAAATAGTTCTCCTTTTATCTTGTCATTTTGTTATAACGTTAAGAGTAACGGAATGGCTGGGGGCTCGGTGTCGGAGTGTAAGCAGTACATGTTTATAGTTTTAGTTACTGGAGAGGGTCTTGTTGGGAAACATTAAAGGTATGTAGATCAGGTTTTCCTCCATCACTCTCAATTACTGATAGGTGTTGACTTCTCCGTAAAAGTCCTCAACTGGGACAGCAGAACTTTAGTCCGACTGCAGTTATGGGACATCGCAGGTAAGGTTGTCTTCCCAAACTCTACTGATTACGAACAACAAAGTAATCCATATTTTTCTATCCTTTGACATGTTTTTATGTTTGGTTTAAGATTCAATTATTTTTATTCTTAACAGTAGCTAAATGCAATTGCGCCAAACTCCAGTCTGTGCAGATTATTAAGAAAAACTAAACAGAAATAATAAAAAAATAAATAAGAACAAAATAAATCATACACAAATTATAAATATTTAAATTATATACAATGTAAATTATATAGGAAGATAGAAAAAAAAAAGAAACAATACCATAATATCCTTTAGGCAGTAACATGATTGCGTACATACACAATACATTGTTTAGGATAATAGTTACGATAACAGCTGTCGATATACTCAGTACATACAAAGCATTTTTTTTGGTTTGCTTTTGCAGGTTTTATTTAAAAAAAGAAGGGCACAGAAGAGGAAGTGAAATGAGATTTTATAAGAGGGAAATCAAGTCATAAGTTTGCTGCACTGATTACTGTGTGTGAGAATAAAAATCTGTTTGCTGCAATGTGAAGTTTGACCCTGGTCCAGTCAGATGACAAGCACTTTCATTTTGGCCAATGAACACTAAGCCTGCCCTCATGTAAAAACAGGCTCAGCTTTGCAAACACACAATAAGAATCACATACGCTAGACTGAGGGAAATGATTTATGGATTTGTTTTTTGTGTGTGTGTGTGTGTGTGTGTGTGTTCACGATTCTTGTTTTGCATTTGCATGAAGCTGAGCCCAATTTGACAATTACACTTGTTAGCAGCAGGTAGTGTTAGCTCGCTAAGCTAATTTAAATGCTAAACGAATGTTTAAAAGTGTGGTTGTGTTTCACAACAAAGGATTCCGACACTGTGACATTCGACAAATGTCTTTCCACAATTGCGTATAAAGGGGGAAACACGTCAAACCTAATGAAACATTTGAGGACACACAGGATGAACTTTTAATATATTGTTTATTTAAAAGTTTGTTTTCATTAAAAAGCCATTCTTTAATGTTATCCACCATTTTTTGTGGCTCTTTTTATGTGTGTAATGTACTGGTTCAGGCACCATTTAGGCACTGGTACCCTTTTAAAAATATTAATTTGCACCAGTATTACAAAAAACCCAAACGATACCCAACCCTATATGAAGGTCTCCCAGCAGAACACTGCCTTAAGTATTACACGGTCTCTGCCGACTTGCCTTCTTGCCGTAGCGCATCCTGGAGCCATCCCTTCCCCATTTAAGCAGCCAGGCCTCCTTTTTCCATTGCTCTGTGGTCCAGTTCTAAAACAGCATTGGGTTTGACACTTGGGTATCCATGACTTGTGGTATACCACTTTTGGTAGGTCCTTACTACTACACACTGATCTTTTGGAATCACTATGTCCAGTTTGACTAGACATTACTTCTAACACTTGACTGCGGACTTATTGC